>NC_092046.1:134321723-134626799 GCF_003086295.3 Arachis hypogaea
AGGACAACCATAACAATAAAGTAAGGAAATTTTCACTGAAAAACTCTGTAAAATTTAATATATCAAATTTATCTATAAAATTTTTTACTATACTTTTACCCCCAAGCCAAACATTCAGTAAGTGGGATTAATAACTTCAATAGTTAGGTATCGCAACTTGAACCGACCCGATTTGTACGGCTCCAAATGGAGACTGTTAACTGGGTTTTAGGCAGGTATGGATAAATATCTGATGATCAGTATTTATCATTCATGCTAAATAAAGTAAGTTATGATTGTTTTTGACTAATTTTCTTTGGTTACCAAACATTTCTATATCAGATATGGGGTAGGTATGGGTAGTGTTCATACCGCCCCATCTACCCGTAATAACGCATAAAATCAATACTATATAATAGGAATGATATATAGTTATATACACTTTGAACCCTAACTTCAACGGTCTATCACAATCACATGAATTTAAACTTCTTTAAAAATTGTTTAAAATTTATAATGTGGTGACTTTAATTATATTTACAATCTACATAATCTTTTTAGTATTTTATATTAAATACAACAGAGAATTATCATTAAAAAAAAGGGAAAAAGAAGCAAAAAGAGTATCGTAAGGTATTGGCAGGTATAGATTTGAGACAATAAATAAATACTCGCAGATAATAAGGCAGTTAGTTAAACATTACCGTTTCTCTTTAAAAGAATTTTCCATATTACAAATCACCGACTTTGTTTGTAAAGTTTTAAGACTCAAGTCCCTCTAACTCGCATCAAATTTAGTTATGGTCTGCAATCCCTCACTCTACATTTATGGTGTTACACTTATTCATATAAATTAGTGACAACGGAGCCAGGTCAATCCACAAGAAGTCAATTTTCAAGTTGCAAACATAACGGTAGTTCATCAAAATTAAATTCTTTTATTTAAATAGCTCGAGTTTGTTTGTACTTTACCAACAACTCAATAAAGCCGAAGAGGATGCAAGTGTTGAGGCGATTAAGAAAGGTATCAGAGATGAATCCTCCAAGGATGGGGATCAAGAAAGCAGTGCCCAACAAGTTTGTTGTGGTTGTTGCAGAGCCAGGGATGTTGAAATACATGACTGACCCAAAATACAAAACCAAACTAACCATGTTTGCCACAAACCCTACGTTATCTAGCAACATCATTACTGCAGTAATAAGAACCAACAAATTGGACTCATTAGTTAGTCTTAACATACTAATAAGAAAATTGCCAGTTTGGCATAACAACTTTTCTTATAGGACATAGTTTACCTACCAAAGACAAAATAAGCTGCTCTATATCCTCCTTTTCTTCGAACCTTCGCAACTTGGTACTCAGCATCTTTCAAGCTAGACTCATCTTTTGAATCCTATATATGTGCATTTTGATACAAAACCATTTCAGCAAATTGTTTCTTAAGAGAAAACAATATAGCATTTAAACACTATAGCCGTTCAGAGTCATTATTTTTAAACCATTATTTTGCATGCACCTAAGATAACATGTTAAATAGATACTTTGACTATTTTTGTGCAAGATGATTTCTCAATTATTAGAATTAGCCAAGCAACAAAATGGAATAATGAACTCTTTTATGACTAATTAAAATCAAATGCTTCGCCCAACTGCAATTTGATTAGATTTATGATAACAGAATCCAAATATCAGTGGTTCAATCAGACCAAAAGAAAGTTAAACAATGTAGTGTGGAACATGATGTGCAGTATTTACCATGGCTAAGCAAGGCCCGAGCTAGAAAGCAGTAGAGAATTGTAAAGGAGGGGCTTCTTGATGATGTTAATTCCTCCACTGAAGAGATTGCTTTTATAACAATCACTCAAGCAGTGAGTTCCTTGCATGCAGGATGACAACTCACAAGGACAACAGTGACTAATAAATGATGAAATATTGAATACTATTTATTGTTGTGCCTTGTAAAAAATGAGGCCATAGCGGCATAGCCTGCATGCCAAAACAATGTGGAGGAATACCCAAAGTTGGTCTGTCAGTATCACATTGTAATTTGTAAATTTCTATTACAAGTTAATTAAGTTGCCGTCGTTTGCTAATGAGAACAGATAAAACTTAGATAAGTTTCTTTCATCCGTATGTCGTCTAATCTTCAAGCCGATGCTGAAGTGTGATCCTAATTTTTGAGAGAGTTGACAGTTTCATGGAATTTGTTTTTCTTTTTCGGCAGGTTGCATCATCTTTTAATTTGAGAATTTGTCGAAATGGACATAATAACTTGATGCAAGTTTAGTCCTTGAGCAATTGGCATCATACAGTCTGCTAATTAATCAGGACTTTTTCAATTTCCCCTCTCCGTTTGTTCTTCCCTTTCAAATGAATGAATTAAGGATTTCGTTTATTTGATTAAATGGTTTTGCTAATATGTTGCTGATACTTTTCATTTAGTAAATTCCATTTTAAATTGTTCATTCTATGTACGGATGTACCCTTCAAACATTATTCACTCGCAAATTAATGCAACACACACCGCATCACGGCATGTAAACATAACAACAAAGTATTACACGGATGAAGATTTGTCTCATCGTGTAAGCAACCTTGAATTAACTAATTAAGAGACTATTATATTGGAAGTCTGCTTTTAAAAAGGAGAAAAGATTATTCTAGCAATAAAATAGATATGTAAATATTTCAAAAAAAAAAAAAAAAACATATTTCATAAAGTTTGTTTTAGGTATACCTCTTTAACGTGTCTATGCCGGAACAGGGGGTAAAAAAACATGGGGGGAAATTTTTCTGAAACAATTTTAAGTGTAAAAATGAGTAAGTAACGTCACACTAAAAGTGAAAGAACCACTTAATTCATAACTACATTATGTTATAATAATAGTTAACATCAAAATTCTCTGCATCATCAGGAAACTACAGATTCAAGCCCGTACCCTACCCACAAAAATATGCTTTTACTAAGTTCACCAAGGAAAGAATATGAAGAAGGGGGAAAAAGAAGGAAGAAAAAACGAAATTAACCGCAACTCAGATCACCCAAAAACAGAGAAAAAATACAGCCTATGGGAACTTAAAAGCATCTAACAAAAAAATATTAAAAAATTATAAACTGATCAGAGTGTGTTATACAACAACCTGATAATCTCAATTGTGATTGTGGGCATCCTTTCCTTGATCAAAATAGTAAAGTGAGGCCAAACAAATCAAGACATCTGTAAGGAGAAGACCAAACACATCGAAAACAAACTTTGGGGCAAACAAACCCCAAACCTGAAAACAAACAAATATAAATAAAAATTTAGCACCGAATATATTGTGCTAGCTACAAAATATGCAGAAATGATAGACGAAAGATATTCGACTCAAGAAGTGCATTTACCATCAGGTGCCGCCTATGCATTGTGACACAATATATGGTAAATGTCGTCATAATTGCTGTTATGAGCCCATATGTTGTATACATCTATATATATAAACAAGAATGATCAACGGTTGAATATGTGGTGCTTTGAATGATCAACTAATGGATCGACTCTCAGGTATGGGAACTCACCTGAGATAACTGTGTGAAAAGAACATGTTTCCCTAGATCAGCCTTATACTTCATTGCTACAAGAAACGGAAGTCCAAATACTGGAAGGATGATAGAAAAGCCATAGGTGTCAAGTGTAAGAATGATTGCTTGGGGGACAAGCATAAATTCTTCAAACCTGAAAATCCATTAGAGCTATATTATTCATTTGCATGTAAGTAATATATATATATATATAACAGCAGAAAGATTTGAAAGCCCTTTAAAAATCCGACATGATAGTTCCAAGATCTGACTTCACTAGTATCTAAGAATATATATACTCCTCAAAAAGTAAAACAGAAATTTGACTTATTATTTACCCTATAAATGCAGCACCATAGTGGAGACCATCAAAAGCACACCTGAAATGGATGCAAGGCAAATGAAGTATAGTTACAGAAAACCTTAAGAGAAGAAAAATATATATATAACTCCAAATCAGAAACAACTGAAGTTGCATTATACCAGTGACCACTGCAGAAAAAGAGACACGTGGCAAAGAGGTTCCATTGCATCACAGGAAAAGGACCAATTGAAAGACGTCTCTGAGGTCCATTCTTTGCATCATCCTCTATATCACACAACCTCATAATGCAATAACCTGGAAGGGAAAGTCACAGGCATTTCTTCACAAATGATCATGCTGATTTGTTTACTCATAAAATCGCTCATAGATGACAATACAATTGCTAAATTACAAATATTAGCAGCATAAATAAAAGGAAAAAGCAATGGCAGAAATGTACTAAAATTATTATACAGCAAGATTAGCAACTTGATAAAACATATGGCATAAAAGGAAAAAGCACCTCCAACTATGGACGCAAAAGCAACCATAGGACCTTGTTTTCCAGAAAGAAGAATGACAGTTGAACTCCATGCAGATAGCATTGCTGTCGTTTTTACAACCAAATTTGTCTTGCAATCTGAAGAGTTGCCCCTAAATAGTTGAGCAAATACTAATAATAACAGTTGTCCCAGAAGAATAGCATATACGATTCTTGGAATATAAATTCTTCCAATGCTTTCAGGCATAAATGCTAATATATATCTATTATTTTCAGTGATCCAATGCACTATGATCAGCATATAACTCAAGATAGTACACACAACAACAATCTTCCTCGGCCAACCAAAGAAGATGTCACTGGTGGCCTTGTATAGCCAGAATGCTAAAATAATCAGCACTAGAATTGGTACAACTTCAGCTGCATGGTTCCATACAGCTAAACCAGAGGCAATATTGAGAATCCATGAAGTGTACTCTTTCATGAAAGCAGAAGTAGAAGCCTGCTTGGACAGCCCAATTTCTATTCCAAATCGGCAAAAGGTGCTCAAGAGAAGGAAACCAACACTCTGCAAGAAATACATATGGATTCAAGAATTCAAGAGTTAATCAGAAACTTGGGGTGTGTATATATATATATATAGCATGTTCATGTTCAGATATAATTTAGTTTTAAATGAAGGAGACAGAGATAAAATACATACTTCTTTTAGCAGTTTCCCCTTGACAACAGATTTGCGTAATGCAACGATCCCAGATGTGCTCAAAAGAAAATTTGCCACTTTACCTTCCTCCACTGAAAACAAAGTTCAAGTGAAAAATTAAACTACGAAATACAAACATCCTGGAAAACTTATTGTATTTGACAACTTCAAGTGAACAAAATAAATAGATATGAATTATGACAATCCTGGAGGATTAAATTCATTTGATAAAATTCCACACTTACAAATGAAACTGTTTGAAAGGAAACTGACTGCGCGCATTCCCAGTAAAAAGAATGCAAAAGCCGAGGCAGAGAAAAACCAAGCATATCCAGATGATGCAAGTGTTGCACCATCTTGACTGTTCGCCCTCAAGATGGCAAGAACTTGAAATATAAGTGATATTGACATTATTGCAATACCAGCTCCCATCATACGTAAATCAAACTCGGTCCATTTTGACCGAGCTAACTCAGCAACTGTTCTTAGAAAATTGAAGTATGACTCAATTTGCTTCTTAAGTGCAGGCACTAATGCATCAATGTCCCTTTTATCAAGCCGCAGCTTTTTGGTTGAATGCAACCAATGATTCTCTGCCTGAGCATAAACACTTGCTACTCGGGATAAGTCATCACTGGAAAAGCCAACAGCTGAAGAAGCTGAGTAAGCATCTATATATCTCTTCACCTGAATATGGGGAATTCATCATTGAAACAACTATCTCTCAGTAGCTTATATAATCTATGGAATTACAATAATTTAACATTGAAGAAATTAGTAGTAATGCCCAAGATTGTGCTGCTTAAACAAATTCAAGTCACTTTGGAAGCATAAAACATGAATGTAGCTATGAGAAACTAAATTCATTTTAAGTAGGAAATACATGAAAGTAAATTTTTTGGGGTTTTTTATTTCTTTCAAGAAAAAAACATAGATCAGTCTGCACATTTGAGCAGGATTGTAGCACCAACTATCAAATCCCATCAGGAAATCCTTTTCCTAAATATAACCATGCGTTTCCATAACAGTAGTTTCTTGAATGAGATGGAGAAATAAGAGACTTGGCAGAAGTTTGAAGACAACAAATATCTCGGAGAGATAAGAGCACAAGCAGTTGGTAAGAGAGGTAGTTTCAAAACTTTAGAGGTCACACTACCAAGTCCATTTCTTAACCAAAAGTACATTAACAACAGAAAATTAACAGAATTGGTAATCTGTAATTTATAACCGAAGACTCAAGGTATGTACCTGCCAAGAATTTATGCACAGTATATTAGCATAATTCTGTATCCAGATATCTGATTCTGATAACTGTTGCGACACATCCAAGTTCCAACTACCTGCTCCTAAAGCATATAGTTCGGGATTGACTTGACCTATGCTGAGAAGAGAGAAGGTAAAAAAAAAATTCTTAATATAGTTATAAATTTCCATTAATAAAAATGTCATACAAAAAAGGCCATAAGAAAATGCCAAACTAAGTTTCCAAGTAGAAGCTTCTAGATTGAGAAAATGATTCAAGAATAAGATTAGGGTCACAAGAGACAGAAATATGAAAATTTCTTATTCACTTATATGGTTAAAAAAGTACATGAACAGCAGAAGCAGATAGTAGCATTAGACAGGATGCTTACACTGCACCTTCCATAAGGGAAAGGTATGCCAAGCAATGCTGACATTGTTACTGCGAAGTCAAGCTGCAAAGATTATATGAATAAATAAAGGCATTAATATATTAAGTTGCATATAGGGCCTTCATAATGCCATTACAATTGATAGCTTTCCTAACCTGTTGCATAGAGCTGACGCAGACATTCTTCCCATCCTGATATGGAAAGCAAGATAGTAAATTCATCCCATAAAAAGAATTATTGATCTAAGTGCAGAAATGTAAAACAGTTTTTCCAATCTTGGGGGGTGACAGTAAATTCATAATCCAAAACTAGATATGGTCTTTGATTCAAGATCTTCAAAATTATTTTATGTTGTCGACTTTTAGCTTTCTACAAGTACAGTAGGGGTACTAATCATGCAGAAAAGGTGGAGAAACCAGCATGATTATGTATGCGTAAAAGCAGGGGTAAATACCAGATCTAGTTGACAAGAAGAGGTGTCATATTCAACTGGTACAGAAGAAGGAGGTTTCTTAACACTCATAGCAAAAATTGCAGTTTCCACCTGCAAGGCATCATCGCAAATATCCTTAGTAAAATTTCAGAAAAGTATATAAATTAATCTGTTCGAACACACACACACACGAAAAAGAAAAAAAAAAAAGAAATCAACAGATACCACATGTAATGAATATACCTCTTCAGCACCTCCACCACCATGATCACCATTTAAAGTTTGTCCATGGTCACCCATTACCACCAGCAGAGTATTCTCATGTAATCTCCCAGGTCCAGACTCCTTCTCCAGCACTTCAATAACTTTCTAAAACAAAATCAGGCAACTTCATTCATTAACTAAACACGGGATTTAATAAAAGACTAAACCACGTATATTGGATAACTAAATGACCAGTTCACCACCATGCAACTGACATGAAGAGGTTCCATAAGCCCAGGAATGTAGTAAAAAAGTATAACGAAAAAATGATTGGATCATCAAAGCAGCAAACAGAAGCCACAAAAGCCCCGTCACACACCAAGGGACAATCAAAAAACAAGAGAAGTAACGGAGAACTATGCCAGGTAGACCACAAATATATGTCAAAATCAGGAAGTACAAAACTTACTTCTAAAATGCTATTGTATTGCTCCAACTTTTCTGTCATTTGAGTGGAGTCAACACCAAATATATGTCCAGCATGATCCTGACCAAGGCAGAAACAATACAAGACAAGGTTCACAATAATCTGAATAACAGGGGATAGAATATGGATAGTGGGAGTATTAGCTAGTATACAATAAAGCATACCACTCCAAGAAAATGTGAAATGAGGACGTCCCAATCATCTTCATACAGGGATGGAAATAAGTGTTCAATGCATCCATTGTCAACCTAGACAATATGCAATAGTATGTCATAGTCATTGAAAAATGGAGCAAAATAAAAGAGAGAAGCCCCCACTACTCAAATTAATAGGTACTGACTGCATCAGAAAGTAACTCAAAAATCAATCTTCATAAGGCTTACGGTATCAAGATCTTTGACATTAAAAGAAGGGTATGGGTATGATCTTTCAAAATGATGTGGAAACAACTGTGTCCATGTATCATCTCCCATCATAACAACTTTCTTCCCACTTTGAACCAACTGTTAAGTTAATAGATAAAGTTTAGATCAAACTATCTTGGAGGACTATTCAAAATCTGGAATTTAAAAGTAGAACCTGCTACAATCTTGAAAAGAAAAATAAAAAATCAATATTTGAAATACGAAGTTTTGTAAACCTGATTTAAAAAGTTATCTTCAACAATGGCCGGTGCGCCGAAACTATTACCAACATCTACAAAAGTAGGAAGCCCACCAGTCGTCAAGCCCTATCATAACATAAGATAATACAATGTGAGAAAGCTGTCAGCTCAAAGCTACACATTCCAAGTGAGAGAATTGTGATTCATACAACAAAATGTAACTGTTAACAAAGTTAAGTGATATATAATGAAATGAAAACAGTTTGAAATTCGACCAAACCTTTAAGCGCTGCAAACTGGTGGTAGGAGGATCAGCAATGGCCTTGAAAATCTTAGCTGAAGTTGGACTTTTAGATACCACTTCCTTCAAAACTTTCAACTTATCCATCCAGTGCTTCGACTCTGCCATCACATCACACATTAACGAACATACAATAATAATGATTAACAAATTCAAAGAAAAAAAAAATCATGACGTGCAACAATTGTTAAAGATTCAAGAGTAAGACACATACCTGGAAAGAAGGTACTAGGAGCAACGAAATCAAACCTGAGCGACAAATAATTATAACATGACAACCGTTAATCACAATGTATGATGCTCAGATAGTTCACTTTTACTCGATTATACGTATCTGCATCAAATATTACTATCTTAAACTTGTTAAATTTGTGATTCATTTCTTCATTAAGTATCGCACTTACATATCGTGATGAATCGTATTCAATTATCGTATTCATATGTAAGCAACATAGATCACAATTGAAGGTCAACTAAACGAGTATTAGTATACATATTATATAATACGTAGAGTACCTGAGGGCGTCGAGAACGATGATGATGAGGCGGTTAACGGCGGGTTTGGTCCAAGAGGAAGTGGTGGTGTTGTTGTGAGAGGAAGAATAGAGGCACTGTGATTCGGACACGTCAGAGGAGTTGCTGTAATAGGGAAGCTCTGTTCTCGTGAGTAGAAAGCCTCTCGTGAATAGAACAATGGCGGCGATGTGGAGCAGCAGCGTCACCCACAGATGCCAGGTGTATCCCCATTTCCCGGTGATCTTCCTCCGCCGTGCCGCTCCCTCTATCTCTCTCTCTTTCATCTTCTTTTTTTGCCAAAAACCGAACCAATGACTTCGTTATTCAGGAGTTTTTCACTTTTTTTTTTCAGTCAAGATCTATGGCTTTTTTTTTTCCCTCTCCTTTACAAGAGACTTTCATTGACTTTCAAGCTGCGGAGGTTACAAGACATCTGAAAAGAAGAGGATGAGATGGCGTCGAAGCGGCGAGGAGAGGCGGATGAGGATGGGTCTGTTGGGGATGGGTCGTCCGGGTCGAGTGCTTTTGGTGTGTTGGTCTGGTTCATTTGGGCTTCGGTTTAACTGGATCGGTCCCTGACCAAAAAACAGAAAAATTCCTAAACATCCCTTCACAATCATTTCGAAAGACAAAAAGGTTCTCAACAAAAAAAAATATCATTTTTGGCCCTGATCTTTATTTTTGAAAGAGTGATTAGCTCCTTCGTTAATATTTTTTCTCTATATTAATAAAATAAACCTACATGTCATGTTAAACTGTTGATTTATCCATTAAAAATCAATTAGGATTAACAAATTCTTTTTTGTTGGAAATGTTGTTGTATTTTAATAATAATTGTCAAGGCCGTTTAGTTTTTAGTTTTATTTTTTTATTATCTTTGTTAAATATATTAACTAAATTTATTGTGTAAAACTAAAAAATATTAGTAATTTTTAAATTTTTTTTACTTAATAAAATTAAATGGCGGATATATTAGTGATTAACATATCATATAAGTATGTTTTGAAGAGAGATCATTGATAGATGGGCTAACTAGTCTCACAAAATTAAATATCAAGGGCCGAAAAGGGCTTTTTTTTTCGGGAGCCTCGTAGTCTATTGAAAAAATTATCAGTAGCCGGAGTAGGTATTCACTCAAAAAAATGATTGAGCATCTTTAGGTTAAATTTAGGATTGGTTTTGAGAACATCGATCCAGAGAAGGAAATGTCATGCAACCGAAACCATCTTTTGAAGAAGTGGACCAACTCCAATGGAGCAAGAAGAAAATACGAAATGATATTGTTGAGTTAAGAAATTAACCAAATTAATTAGTGATGACAAACATTATTTTTGGGCAAAATAAATAATCAGTGTTGATTAATTATAAGTACTTATTACTAATTATTTATTATATGTTGCAGGTCTTAATTCAATATTAAGCAGCCCAAATGAAATGTAAAACAAATAGTAAGGATGGTGGGCTAAAAGCAAAAATCAGAAGCCCAAGAAAAAGCAAAGAAAGAAGCCAAAGGAATCAGATGGGCCAAACGGGTTACATGAACCATATCCGATCTAAGCCCGAGTTGAGTTCAATTCCCTCCATCTTGCTCTTACCAAAGCAACGTTCCTCTCTCTTTTGTCATAGTCAAATCAGAGCTTCGGAAAAGTAAGAAAGAGAAAGAGAGAGAGAGCTTCCTCCCTAAGCAAAACACCAAAGAAGCAAGAAAGAGAAATTAAGCTTGAAAGGCAGATGTCATTTCAACAAGTTCAAACCAAATCAAGCTTAGGTTAAAGGTAACCCATTTCCTCTTGCATGCATCATATCTTCCTCTCTTCTTCCCAACTCTCTGCTCTATCCGAAATGGAATACAAAGAAAAGATGGTTTCTGTTCTTCTCTACTGTATATCCACGGTCTTAATCTTCCAAGTTGGTTTTCAAAGGCTAAGATCAAGTTGACCATGGGAAGATTTCTATGGTTACTACTTTATGGCTTTCGGTCAAGATGAAGAAGTCAGGAGTAAAGTTTCTACTCTGGGGATTAAGGAGAAAAAGTGAATCTGTGGGTTGGTGAAGCTCAAGGCTCAAGATGTTGACCTTGGAAGAAGAACCCAGCAACATGCAAGGAGATAAAAGAGGTTTGCTGTTCATTCAGAAACCAAGGAGAGAAAACCAGTGAATAGAGGTTTTGTTCGGAGAGAGCTCTTTGAAGAAGTTCAACTAACTGGACAGTGTAACCTAATCAAAGGTGCATTCCGCCAGTATGAAGAACTGAATCAGAGGCTTGCCAATCTGGTTTTTCGCATAGCACAGAGGTTGTTGATGAAATCAATCTCCTTCATGTTTTACAGATTGTAATGTACTTTTCAATGTTTATCTTTCTGTAATTTCTTGTGAGAAAAGGCATTGTGAGGAAACTCAAGTAAAAGCCATGAGTGAAAAAAGGCTGAGTGAAACACTTGAGAGAAAAGCCTAGAGTTATTTTCTGATTTCTTTAGGTATGTCTATGTCTTGTATCTTGTACCTGTGAGGTATCCCTTTCTTAGTTGGATTAGCACTAAGAGTGATTAGTTATGTATTAGCATAGCCAATGTCAAGTTAGGTTAGAACTTGAGTGTGAAAGGATTGGGTCAATCCTGTGAAATTTGTGTATGTAATACTGTTAACTATAGTGAAATTCTTCCATAGTTGTGGAGGAGACTGGATGTAGGTTGCATAGCACAAGGCAACCGAACTAGGATACATGCTGGTGTTAGCTTTTCTCTTCTCTGCTGAGTTCTATTTTCTGATATTCATGAGACAAAAATAAATTGTCTCATAAATTTTCGGTGCTGAGTTCAAACAGAACCTGAATTGAAAATTTGTTTTAAAAGGGTAATAACAGCAACTTAAAAGGAAGGCATAGATTTAACCCCCCTTCTCTAAGCCTACCACAACCTTCAATTGGTATCAGAAGCTAAGGTCTCAAGAATCAAGCTTAACCGCTTGGAGCAAAGATCCAATGGCGAACAACTTGGGCACAACCACAGTTGCCTACACCCTCACTGAAGAACTACTCCTACTGGAAAGAAAGGATAAGGATTTTCATCCAATCCATTGACTACAACTTATGGAAGATTGTTGTGAGCGGTCCCAAGATCCCAACAAAAATAAGTTCTGATGGAGTGGTGACTCCAAAAGAAGAAGCTGAATGGAATGAAGATGATAAGAAGAAGATAGAGCTGAATGCTAAAGCAATCAACCTTCTTCACTGTGCTATCAGCTTTGAAGAATACTGAAAGTTGTCTAGATGCAAGACAGCCAAAGAAATCTGCGAAAAACTCTAGGTTACACACGAAGGCACTAAACAAGTCAAAGAAACGAGAATTGATATGTTGCGAAAAGAGTACGAGATGTTTAGCATAAAGGATGGAGAAAGCATTGATGAAGCGTTTGAGAGATTCTCAATCATAATCAACAACCTTGATGCTATGGGTACAAACTATGCAGAACAAACCTTGGTGAGAAAACTCCTTAGAAGCCTCACAAAAGAATGGGAAAACACTGCCACTGTCCTAACTGAGAGTAACAACATAAGTCCCATAACCTATGATGAGCTGAGAGGAAAACTCCTTGCCTATGAAGCCACACACACAAACACAGACTCAAAGAAAAAGGGAATAGCCCTCAAGTCACAAATAGAACCGAAAGAGAGTGAGTCTAGTGATGGTATTTCAGATGACGAGCTTTTGTTTTTTGCTAGGAGATTTAGAAGGATGATGAAGAACAAGGGAAAATACAAGGGTTCAAGTTCAAAGGAGCACAAGATCAACTTGAGCAAAGTGACGTGCCATTACTGCAAGGAGGCTGGACACTTCAAGCTAAACTGTCCAAAGCTCAAAAAGGAGGACAAAAGAAAGAAGGAAAGGAAGAGAGTACTCATGGCAGCTTGGGAGGATCTTGAGAACGACTTAAATGAAGAAGAAGAATCTGAAGGAGATGACAAAGACTGCTTCATGGCTGGAAACAACAATCTTGATGAGGTAAATTACTATGATTTGACCATTGAAGACTTACATGCTATTATTGATGATCTCACTTTAAACACCTCAAAACTACTTGACAAGTACAATGAATGCAGATCTGAAAGAGATGTGTTAAGAGCTGAAAATGATTTTTTAAAAGAAAAATTGAAGGAAACTGAATGTGCTTTGGACATCATTGAAGAAAACAGATTTCTAAAATCTAAACTTGAAAAATTAAAAAGAAAGCACATTGTGGATCCTTCTCATGAGTTAATTGCTGAAAATGAAAGATTAAATAATATGATTAAAAGGCTGAATGGTGACTTAGCAAAATTTGCTCAAGGTTCTAGTAACTTGGACAAACTACTTGCAAGTCAAAGACCATTGTTTAAAAAATCTGGTTTAGGCTACATAGCCAAGGAAGATGCAGTTTCCAACACTTCCTCTATAAAATTTGTGGCTTCTTCATCAAATACCAAATCCATACCAAACAAATCGGGTATTGGATATGTTTCAACTTTTGAAGAAAAATTTGATGAAGTGTACACAAATGAAACTGAGCCTTCACCAAGAACTGATCCGAGTTCAAACCGGCCAGGTTTGGGTTACATTTCGAAAAATGAGGCTGCTTTCAAGAAACCACCATTTTACAACAAAACCTCATTTTCGAAAGGTAAAAATGTTCAAAGAAATTCTGGTGAAAATGCTTTTGCAAAGAGGAATAACTTTAATAAAAATCAGTTTGTCAAAAGAAATGCATCTCCTCCAAAAACCAGAAAATTTCAACACTTTAATCATTTCAAGTAATATAACTCACCTCAATTTCAGCGACACACATCAAAAAATCATTGTGTCAATTGCAAGAAATTTGGTCACTCATATGCACAATGTTTTATTGAAAAGAGAGTTGTAGGAAACAAAGTTTATAATGTTGTTTGTGATTTCAATGCACTTGGACAACCAAGATGGATTAACTTCAAAGGATCCAAATTAATTTGGATACCTAAGGTTACTTGAAACTCTTCATGCAGATTTGCCTAGCATCCAAGAACCAAAAGGACATGTGGTACATGGATAGTGGATGTTCAAGGCACATGACTGGAAGGTCAACTTACTTCATCAAACTAAATAAGTATGATGGAGGTTTTGTGACTTTTGGAGATGATGGTAAAGGTAAAATCATTGCTGTTGGAAAAGTAGGTAATGAGCAATCTACTTTCATTGATGATGTACTTTTGGTATGTGGTTTGAAGCACAATCTTTTGAGTATAAGTCAGCTGTGTGATTTAGGATATTTAGTTATTTTCAAAAGGCTTGAATGCTGTGTTGTTAATGAAAAGACAAATGAAGTGATGTTTGTTGCCAAGCATTTTAATAATATGTATGGACTTACTCTTGATGAACTAAAAGATCAAAATGTAGCTTGTCTTCACTCTAAAGAATCTGAAAAGTGGTTATGACACAAGAGATTGGGACATGCAAGTATGTTTCAAATAAACAAACTTGTAAAGAAAGAATTAGTAAGAGGTCTTCCTTTGATAAAGTTTGACAAAGACATCATTTGTGATGCTTGCCAAATAGGAAAACAAACAAAAAGTTCTTTTAAACCAAAGGAAGACATCTCTACTAAAAGACCACTTGAGTTGCTACACATTGATTTATTTGGTCCAACAAGAACTCAAAGCCTAGGTGGTAAACATTATGGTTTAGTAATTGTGGATGACTATACTAGGTTTGGTTGGGTTTTATTTCTTGCACATAAAAATGAAGCCTTTTCGGCCTTTGAACCTTTTTGCAAGAAAATTCAAAATGAAAAGGATTTGAAAATATCTTCTATAAGAAGCGATCATGGAACTGAATTTGAAAATAATTTATTTGAATCCTTTTTGTGAAGAATTTGAAATATCTCACAACTTCTCTTGTCCAAGAACACCACAACAAAATGGTGTTGTGGAAAGAAGAAATAGAAGCATACAAGAGATGACAAGAGCTATGCTTTGTGAGAGTAATGTTCCAAAATTCCTTTGGGCTGAAGCGGTTAACACGGCTTGCCACATTTTGAATAGAACAATCATAAGGAAATTTTTGAAGAAAACCCCTTATGAACTTTGGAAAGGCTACCCACCAAACTTAGATTACTTGCACATCTTTGGATGTAAATGTTTTATTTTAAATAACAAAGAAAATTTGGAAAAATTTGATCCAAAGGCTTATAAGTGTTTGTTTGTAGGATATTCCACAACTAGTAAAGCATATAGGGTTTATCATCAAGATGCTAGGATTATTGAAGAGTCCATACATGTTATATTTTGTGATACTAATCTGGTGCAAAGCATTTTGGAAGATTGTGATGCAGAAAATCAAGCTCAAAAGAAAGATGAAGCCACTCAAAATAATGAAAAAGGAAATTCTGGTCAAACTGAACCAGAAACTGCAACTGCTGAAAATTCAAGAGACAATTCCATTTTGTCTCACGAATCTGAAGGAAACCCTGAAGCTAACAGCACCCAGATTCCCTTGGTATCTGAATCTGCCTCCAAATCCACCAGACCTCGTGAATGGAGATTCTTAAAGAATTATCCTGAGAAATTTGTCATTGGGGATGTTTCTCATGGAGTGCAAACTCGGTCTTCCACTAGAAAGGCAAATGAAGGATCAAACATTGCCCTTCTTTCACAAATAGAGCCTCAAAATGTCAAGGAAGCCCTTAGTGACCCTTCTTATGTTAAAGCTATAGAGGATGAACTTCTTGAGTTTGAAAAGAACCAAGTGTGGACTTTGCTTCCAAGGCCAAGTGGAAAGAAAGTGACCGGCACCAAGTGGATATTTCGGAACAAGTTGGGAGAAGATGATAGCATTGCAAGAAACAAGGCAAGGCTAGTGGCACAAGGATATGACCAAGAAGAAGGAATAGACTTTGATGAATCATTTGCCCCTGTTTCCCGAATGGAAGCCATAAGACTTCTCTTAGCTTATGCTGTATTTTGTGATTTTAAATTATATTAAATGGATGTGAAATGTGCATTTTTGAATGGTGTGATAGATAGAGAGGTGTATGTGGAGCAGCCTCCTGGTTTTGAAAATAAAGAGCATTCTAATCATGTTTTCAAATTATCTAAAGCTCTCTATGGTTTAAGACAAGCTCCTAGAGCTTGGTATGAGAGACTTAGCTCTTTTCTTTTGAAAAATAATTTTCAAAGAGGCACCATTGACACAACTCTATTTATCAAGAATTCTAGTGATTCCTTCATTCTAGTCCAAATATATGTTGATGACATTATTTTTGGATCAGCCAATGAATCCCTTTGTTCTGAATTTGGAAAGCTCATGACAAGTGAATTTGACATGAGTATGATGGGTGTACTTAATTTTTTCCTTGGGCTGCAAATTAAACAAACTGAAAAAGGTATTTTCATTCATCAAGAGAAGTATGCCAAGGAATTAGTTAAGAAATTTGGTATGGAAAATGCCAAACCCATGGGAACTCCCATGCATCCTAATTCAAAATTAGATAAGGGAGAAACTGAGAAAGATGTTGATGAGACTAGGTATAGAGGAATGATTGGTTCTCTTATGTACTTAACTTCCTCTAGACCCGATATTGTGCAAAGTGTTGGATTGTGTTCTAGGTTCCAATCCAAACCAAAAGAGTCACATCTTTCTGCAGTTAAGAGGATCATTAGATATGTTCATGGCACATCCAAATTTGGTCTTTGGTATCCTAAGATTGATGATTTTTCTGTAGTTGGTTATTGTGATGCAGATTTTGCTGGTGATAGAGTTGATAGAAGGAGCACTTCAGGTTTATGTTGCTTCCTTGAAAAGTCCTTAAACGTTTGGACAAGTAAGAAGCAACCAACAGTGGCCCTATCCACTGCAGAGGCTGAGTATATAGCTGCTTCTTCTTGTTGTTCTCAGCTTTTATGGTTAAAAACACAGCTTGCCGATTACAAATTAAATGCTAAAAATATTCCCTTGATGTGTGACAATATGAGTGCCATTAATATTTCTAAAAATCCAGTTTTGCACTCTAGGACTAAGCATATTGAAGTGAAATTTCACTCAATAAGAGAACATGTCCAAAAGGGGGATATTAGTATTCAATTTGTTAAATCAGAGGAGCAATTAGCAGATATTTTCACAAAACCATTAGCTGAGGATATATTCTGCATGCTTAGGACTTGTCTAGGAATTTTGAGTTATGATTCTTTATTTGAAAAATGCTGATGTGTTTGCTGGAGCTTTTTGTCTCATAAACAGGTATGAGACAATTCTGGGCAGAAGAAGAGCGTTCCCCCTTAATCAGCATGATCTGGGCCTATTTCAAGTGCAAAATGATTTGGGCCAACCTCAAAAATCAGATCTAGAGTGGTCCAATGTGTTTCCTTAAATCCAACTATCCCTGGGCCCATATATGAATGTCACCATTTTTGTTTGGTTATTATTTTTTGATGGGCTGTGTGATTAAAATATCTTTTGAAAGGATTTTCATTTTTATCCAAAAGGATTTTCAGTTTGATTTTATTTTTTGGTTGTATTTCAAAATTTAAAATTAATTTCTAGTTTTATTTTAAAATCAAATAAAATCTTTCTTTTATGAGGTCATGTCTTTTCAAGTCTTTTCAAAAAGTGATGCAGTTGCATGGTTTTGGAAATCTACTTTTGGGTACGTACCAACACTCCCTCTCTTCCCTCCATAACTTCTCCTCAAACTCTTCAGTTTCTTCCCACTCTCTTTACTGCTTCTCTTCCCTCAAAAGCCTAAATATTACCAAATGAGGAAGAAAACCATTGCTAAAAGGCCTCCTTGTGAAAAAATCTTCAAGCCTCTCACAAAGCCCTCAACTCGCTCTCACGACCGAACCTTCACTCCATCTCCTTCTCCTCCTACCTCTCCTCCTTGGTGTGATCCCATGGCACGAACTAAAAATCCTTCTAGGATTACTCCTTTCACCAAGAAGACACCACAGACGAAAGAACCTCCATCCAAGCCAGGGTCATCGAAACCGAGTTCATCCAAGGGGAAGCGACCAGCCACACCTGAATCTCCACCTGAGTCCACACAACCAAAGTCTAGGTCTGTTCCATCACGTTCTCAAAGAGGTAAAACTCGAGTTCCTCTTAAGTCAGTTAAAGAACCAGACATTGGCCCTTTTGATCACAAAGCTCACTTTTTGACTTCTCATTCGAACTATAACCCTTATAGATTCAAATCTGCCATGAATAATGATTTTTATGATGGGGTTATCAAGTATCGTACCATGTGTCCCTCTTTTCTTGCTGATTTGCTATCTTTGAAAAGAAAAGGTTTTCCATTTGTTGATAACTTGATTTTTCTGGACTGGAATCATCTTTTTAACATCAAAAAGCCTGTTTATCCCTTGTTGGTCAAAGAATTTTATGCAAACATGACTTATCATGAAGGTACTGCTCACTCATATGTAAAGGGCCGAGACATAGTTTTAAATAATGAAACTATCAGTGATGCTTTGGAGTATACTGATGTTGGGCCTTGTGCTTACACTTCGGTTAAGTGGGATGAAGGTGTTGGAATTTCTTATCATGATGCATTGGCTCACATCTGTGAACATGTTTCTTTAATTGATGGCATTACACCCACTCACAAAGCCCTGGGGTATGAGCGTGCTCAGTTGCACCGAATGGTCAACCACATTATTCTTCCTCAAAGTGGCTCATATCAAAGGGTTTCCTACACTGATACTCTTGTTTTATATGCCCTTCTCACTAAAACTGAAATTTCATTTGCATACTTGATGGTTAGATATATGTTTGATACTGTTAGGAGTGAAAATGACAAAGCACTTCCTTATGGCATGTTTCTAACTTGCATATTTGAGTATTTTGGTGTTGACTTGACCAATGAGGAATATCAAAATAGACATTCATACCTAAAAGGGGGTGGTTCAGTGAAACAGCAAAAAGGACCCACTAGATCTGAAAGAGTTGTCCTAGATGATGAAGATGATGATTTTGTCCCTGAGGATTCTGCTGCTCCTTCCACTGAGGGTACATCCATCTCTACTGGGAAGAAATCTGCCTTGCTGAATGTGGTCAAAGATGTTGTTCAGGAGTTTGTCTCCCAATCAAACCATTTGATTGCCATGAGCAAGGAACAAAGGAAGCTAGCCAGCAAGCATGAGAATTTCCTAAAGAAATCAAGGGATCGAGTGGCTGTGTTCATGTACTTCATCGATAACCTTCAAGAGGATGAAGATCCTGCCACTGATGTTGAAGAAGAAGCCAATTCGGAGGGGAATGGTTCTGATGCCTAGAAATTGTCTCATGAAAACTGCTGCTGATCTCTTTCTGTCTCATGAACTATGTTTTCTTTTGCTACTTTTGAACTGTTTCATTTTGGATGATTGTAATAACTCTAAATACTGCTACACCTTTGGTAGTTTAGTTAGTACTTTGCACTGTGAACTAACTCTTTTCTGCAGAATTCAAGACTTTGTTTTTTGTTGTTCATGCTTATTGTCCGCCCTTGATGACAAAAGGGGGAGTAATAGAATTAGGATGGTAAATGTGTCTTAGGAATTTGTTGGAATTTGTTGCAGCTACTAGTATGTCTTTTGGGATTTTTTATCCAATTGCTGCATTAAAACTTGATTTCACATGCTAAATCCTTTTGCTGCTGATATTAGCTTGATGTTAGGCTGATTATGTGATGTTGCTTATTTGATACCCTTTAGCCAAGATAAATGTGTATAGCTCTTTATTGTGCTCTCTTTAAGTGTAATATAAAACAGGAACAAAGAGGAAAGCATAAATCCAGGGGGAGCTAATCTTGAAAAGGAAAGGGGGAGAAATATAAGAGCAAATGACAAAAATCAAAGTGAGTTTCTATACCTTACTCAAATTTATTTCCTTTTTGATTATTGCTTAAATCATGTTTGTCATCAAGGGGGAGATTGTTGAGTTAAGAAATTAACCAAATTAATTAGTGATGACAAACATTATTTTTGGGCAAAATAAATAATTAGTGTTGATTAATTATAATTACTTACTACTAATTATTTATTATATGTTGCAGGTCTTAATTCAATATTAAGCAGCCTAAATGAAATGTAAAACAAATAGCAAGGATGGTGGGCTGAAAGCAAAAATCAGAAGCCCAAGAAAAAGCAAAGAAAGAAGCCAAAGGAATCAGATGGGCCAAACGGGTTACATGAACCATATCCGATCCAAGCCCGAGTTGAGTTCAATTCCCTCCATCTTGCTCTTACCAAAGCAGCGTTCCTCTCTCTTTTGTCATAGTCAAATCAGAGCTTCAGAAAAGTAAGCAACAGAAAGAGAGAGAGAGCTTCCTCCCTAAGCAAAACACCAAAGAAGCAAGAAAGAGAAATTAAGCTTGAAAGGCAGATGTCATTTCAACAAGTTCAAACCAAATCAAGCTTAGGTTAAAGGTAAACCATTTCCTCTTGCATGCATCAGATCTTCCTCTCTTCTTCCCAACTCTTTGCTCTATCTGAAATGGGATACAAAGAAAAGATGGTTTCTGTTCTTCTCTGCTGTGTATCCACGGTCTTAAACATGACTTGGGAAC
Source organism: Arachis hypogaea (assembly GCF_003086295.3). Classification (NCBI taxonomy): domain Eukaryota; kingdom Viridiplantae; phylum Streptophyta; class Magnoliopsida; order Fabales; family Fabaceae; genus Arachis; species Arachis hypogaea. The sequence goes on from NC_092046.1 coordinate 134,342,504, forward strand.
CAAGTTGGTTTTCAAGGGCTAAGATCAAGTTTACCATGGGAAGATTTCTATGGTTACTGCTTTATGGCTTTCGGTCAAGATGAAGAAGTTAGAAGCAAAGTTTCTACTCTGAAGATTAAGGAGAAAAAGTGAATCTATGGGTTGGTGAAGCTCAAGGCTCAAGATGTTGACCTTGGAAGAAGAACCCAGCAACATGCAAGGAGATAAAAGAGGTTTGCTGTTTATTCAGAAACCAAGGAGAGAAAACCAGTGAATAGAGGTTTTGTTCTGAGAGAGCTCTTTGAAGAAGTTCAACTAACTGGACAGTGTAACCTAATCAAAGGTGCATTCCGCTAGTATGAAGAACTGAATCAGAGGCTTGCCAATCTGGTTTTTCGCATAGCACAGAGGCTGTTGATGAAATCAATCTCCTTCATGTTTTACAGATTGTAATGTACTTTTCAATGTTTATCTTTCTGTAATTTCTTGTGAGAAAAGGCATTGTGAGGAAACTCAAGTAAAAGCCATGAGTGGAAAAAGGCTGAGTGAAACACTTGAGAGAAAAGCCTAGAGTTATTTTCTGATTTCTTTAGGTGTGTTTATGTCTTGTATCTTGTACCTGTGAGGTATTCCTTTCTTAGTTGGGTTAGCACTAAGAGTGATTAGTTAGGTATTAGCATAGCCAATGTCAAGTTAGGTTAGAACTTGAGTGTGAAAGGATTGGGTCAATCCTGTGAAATTGGTGTATGTAATACTGTTAACTATAGTGAAATTCTTCCATAGTTGTGGAGGAGACTGGATGTAGGTTGCATAGCACAAGGCAACCAAACCAGGATACATGCTGGTGTTAGCTTTTCTCTTCTCTACTGAGTTCTGTTTTCTGATATTCATAAGACAAAAATAAATTGTCTCATAAATTTCCGCTGCTGAGTTCAAACAGAACCTGAATTAAAAGTTTGTTTTAAAAGGGTAATAACAGCAACTTAAAAGGAAGGCATAGATTCAAACCCCTTCTCTAAGCCTACCACAACCTTCAGATGTTCGAGTTTTTGGAGGAAAAACGTCGAGAGCTTCGAGAGAGGAGCCCTGGATGTTCGATAAGACTACCCTTATGGGAGAGAATGGAAGAAGAAGAAGAACATACGCGGACCTTGTCATCCATAGTAGCTTGGAGTCACAATCGGTAGAATCGGAGTACTCTGATTAGGATGAGGGTATGTCTGAAGACTCTTCAAAAAGTGACTCTGGGATAGACATGAGAGAATTAGAGATGAGTCAAGCTCGGAGGGAGGCTATACGCCAGAAGAAGAAGGAGGAATGTAGTAACCCATCTATCTCAGTCAAAAAGCTTCAAGATAGCACCTTCAACATCTATGTCAACAAATCTAAGAACAAAAAGGTTGGAGAAACCTTGGAAGTAGGCGCTCATTATCAAGCTTTTAGGGAGAAGGATCAGTTATGGAGTCCTCAAAAGGAGACTGGATACCATGTGGGCCAAAACAGGAGGTATGAACTTAATAGACTTTGGAAATGAATAGTTGAATACTTTGTTTTCAGGTTATACTATGAAGATGACTATTGGCATGTCATGGAGGGAGGGTCGTGGCTCTTTTTCGACCACTACCTCACTATCCGGCCTGGACACCAGATTTCCATCCCTTTGGAGCGGCCCTCAATAAAATTGCAGCATAGGTACGCTTTCCAGATATCTCTATTGAATACTATGATAAGCGATTTTTGGATATGGTTTGGGATCAAATTAGGAAAACATTAAAAGTTGACATGAACACTATTAGTCAGACCAAAGGCAAGATCACTGATGCGTGAGCATCTTTTCTATCTTTTCTTAGTGAATTTGCATCTAAATTGTTAAGTTTAATCAATAATTAATTATCTTTTAGCCACTATGGATGCTACTTTGAGTCTTGTGTAATTTTATTTATTTTAGGTAGCATTCAGATGGATTTGATGGAGTTTCTGCAGAGAAAGAGAAGAAACCAAGGAGCTGACCAGCGAGGAGCGACGCGTGCGCGTGCCTGATGCGTGCGCGTGATTTGGAGCTGTCTATGGCGACGCGTGCGCGTACCTGACGCGTACGCGTGAAAAACGAAGTTGCTCAGCGACGCATGCGCGTACCTGACGTGTACCTGTAACACGCGAAAAAGACCATCGACGCGTACGCATGACTGACGCGTACGCGTGACATGCGCGACATGTAGAATTCACAGAAAATGCTGGGGGCGATTTTAGGCCGAGTTTCAACCCAGTTTTCGGCCCAGAAATACAGACTAGAGCCAGGGGATAGCAGAGACTCAAGGGAGATTCACACAAGAATGGTTATGCCCACTCCAAGTTAGGCGTGGACCCTACGAAGCAAGTGGTCCCCATCCATCAATTGAAGACATGCTGATTGCTTTAATTAATTCTGATTTAAACTTTAATTTTTATTATAAAATAGAAAAAAATATTATTTTAGTTTTAGAAGATAGATTTTTAAATTAATTAGGATTAGATATAAAAGGTGATTCCAACAAGGGGATTCTAGCCCAACATTATTCCATTCCATTCCAATTTATATTTTTTTAGAATCCTTATTTTCCCTTTACCATGAGCAACTAAACCTCCACTGTTAAGGTTAGGAGCTCTGTCTATTGTATGGATTGATTTTATTATTTTTCTATTTTAATTCATGTTTTGATTTATATTTCAAGAATTGTTTTCGTTCTTTATTTTATGAATTTGGGTGGAACGGAAGTATGACCCTCTTTCTAATTGAGTTCTTGTATAACTTGGAAAAGCTCTTTACTTGAACAACAGCTTGAAAACAAGTTCTCCTAAATTTCTAGTTTATCTGAATTTAACGAGATACGTGACATATAATCCTTTTATATTTGGGTAATTAGGATTTCTGTGGCATATAACTAGGATTGAACTTCACCCCATAATTGGAATTAATTGACCAAGGAATTGGCTGTTGATGAATTTTAGAGGAGACTAGGAAGGTCTAAGGAATTAGGGTCTAGTCACATATAGTTTTCCATGAATTAAATCTTACATGATTAAAATAATTTAATAAGAAAAGTCAATCCGAAAAATAAATAACTCTGAAGCCTTAACTGTCTCTCCATATTTTATTTCCAACTTATTTACTTGCCTTTCTTTAATATTCTTGCTATTGTTTAATGTCTTTGAATTCTCAACCACTATTTTCTGTTTGCCTAACTAAGTAAATCAATTAACCATTGTTGCTTAGTCCTTCAATCTTCGTGGGATTGACCCTCACTCACCTGAGGTATTACTTGGTACGACCCAATGCACTTGCCGGTTAGTTTGTGGGTTATAAATACCGCATCAAGTTTTGGCGCCGTTGCCGGGGATTGATAGTGATTAACAACTATCAGTTGTTTGATTGCTTAGATTAGGCGTTTTAGTTTTAATTTTGTTTAAATTTTGCTTATTATTTTCGAAAATTTTTTTTTTAGAAATAAATAGCACTAATATTTTTCCTTAAATTCTGAAATTAAGTTTGGTATCACCTAGTTAATTTTATTTATTTTAATTTGCTTGTTTATTTTCCCTGTTAATTTTTGAATTTTCTGTCTAATTTCATTTAACAATTTCGAAATTAATTTATTTATTTTATTTAGTATTTTTATTTTATTTTTTTTACACAGGATACCTCACTGGGAATTTTCTACACTCTGACGTAGAGATTCCCATCTTTTTTTGTTTTCTGTTTGTTTATGCACAAGAACAGAGACAAGGAACCTCTTTTAGACTTTGATCCTGAACCTAAAAAGACTTTCAGGCGGCGTTTGCAACAAGCAAGACTTTGCAAACCTGCAGAATCCACTATGGATCACAATAATGATGTTAATGCCAATATGGCAAATCCGAATGGGAATGAAGAACAAAGGAGAGTGCTTGACTCTTACTCTGCTCCTACTGCAGATATTTATGGAAAAAGCATTGTGGTACCTCCTATAGCTACGAACAACTTTGAGCTGAAGCCACAATTGGTCACCCTTGTGCAACAAAACTGCTAGTATAATGGTCTTCCTCACGAAGACCCAAATCAATTTATTTCTAATTTTTTACAGATTTGTGATACTGTGAAGACAAATGGAGTGAACCTAGAGGTGTACAAACTCATGCTCTTCCCGTTTGCTCTGAGGGATGGAGCAAATCTATGGCTAGATTCCTGACCCAAAGAGAGTTTGGATACTTGGGACAAGGTTGTTACTGAGTTTTTTACTAAAATTTTTCCCACCAAAGAAGCTGACTAAGCTTAGGGTGGAGGTTCAGACCTTCAGGCAGAAGGATGGTGAAACTCTTTATGAAGCTTGGGAGAGGTACAAGCTACTGACTAGGCAATGCCCTCTAGACATGTTCTCCAAATGGACCCAACTAGATATCTTTTATGAAGGCTTGGGTGAAATGTCCAAGATGTGCTTAGATAATTCTGCAGGTGGTTCATTGCACAAGAAGAAGACATCGGAGGAGACTATTGAGCTGATTGAATTGGTTGCTAGTAACCAATATTTATAAGGGTGTTATGAAAGTAGAAGCTCTTAATGCTCTTCTTGCTCAGAATAAGCTTATGTCTTAGCAAATAAGTCTACTTACTCAACAGATGGGTGGCATGCAAGTCTCAGCTATCAACACCCAAAATCCACCTCAAGAGGCCTCCTATGACATGACAGGTAATTTTGTGCAAAATGATAATTATGGTTATGCTCAATCTTCTTCTGAACAGGTCAATTACATGGGGAGTGCTCCTAGAAATCCCAACAATGATCCCTATTCTCTGACCTACAATCAGGGGTGGAGAAATCACCCAAAATTTGGGTGGAAAGAGCAACCTCAGAGGCCACAGAATTTTAATAGTAATTCTTAAGGTGGTTTTCAACAGAAAAATTTTAATAACCACCATTTTCAGTAATCTCAGCAAGCAACTTCTCAGCCCCAGTAGAACAATGATTTGGAAGCAACATTGATAAGTTTTAGACAGGAAACCAGAGCATCAATCAAGAACTTGGAGATTCAGATGGGTCAACTAGCCACAAAAGTTAATGAAATTGATCAGAGGACCACTAATAGCCTTCCTAGTAATACGATTCCAAATCCAAGAGAGGAATGCAAGGCTATCACCTTGATAAGTGGACAAGTGGCAAGTACAGAAGCACAATTTAATGAGGAGCCAGTTGAAAAAGAAGATTGCAAGGTTATTCAATTGAGAAGTGGTAAAGTAGCTGGCTCTGAGACCAAGGTCAATGGAGAGTTAGTTGAAAAAGAAGCTTCAGATGAGAAGAAGGAAGAAATAGAGCACGTCCCTCCAAAGCGTGCAAACAACCCATTCCCAGACTCTCTTGACACTTATCCTACATTGCCAAAGGCTCTTGAGTACAAGCCTAAAATGCCATATCCTCAGAGACTTCAAAAGGAGACCAAGGACAAGAAGTTTTCAAAGTTCTTGAAAGTCTTCACAAAGTTGCAAATCAATGTTCCTTTTGCTGAGGTTTTGGAACAAATACCTATTGATGAGCGGATATTTTATACACTTTTTGGCATTGTTTTTACATAGTTTTCAGTATGATTTAGTTAGTTTTTAATATATTTTTATTAGTTTTTAAATAAAAATCACATTTCTGAACTTTACTATGAGTTTGTGTGTTTTTCTGTGATTTCAGGTATTTTCTGGCTGAAATTGAGGGAGTTGAGCAAAAATCAGATTCAGAAGCTGAAGAAGGACTGCAGATGCTGTTGGATTCTGACCTCCCTGCACTCAAAGTGGATTTTCTGGAGCTACAGAACTCTAAATGGCGCGCTCTCAATTGAGTTGGAAATTAGACATCCAGGGCTTTCCATAAATATATAATAGTCCATACTTTGCCCGAGTTTAGACGATGTAAACTGGCGTTCAACGCCAGCTTCCTGCCCTATTCTGGAGTTAAACGCCAAAAACAGGTTGCAAAGTGGAGTTAAACGCCAGAAATAGGTTACAAACTGGCGTTCAACTCCAAGAGAAGTCTCTATACGTGTAAAGTTCAATGATCAGCCCAAACACACACCAAGTGGGCCCAGAAGTAGATTTCTGCATCAATTACTTATTTCTGTAAACCCTAGTAACTAGTTTAGTATAAATAAGACTTTTTATTATTGTATTCGAAGTCTTGGTTACTCCGGTTCCCCCTCTGGGGCCGAAACCAATGAACTCCATTATCACTTATGTATTCTCAACGGTAGAGTTTCTACACACCATAGATTAAGGTGTGGAGCTCTGCTGTTCCTTGAGTATTAATGCAAAGTACTATTGTTTTTCTATTCAATTCAAGCTTATTCCTATTCTAAGATATTCATTCGCACCCAAGAACATGATGAATGTGATGATTATGTGACGCTCATCACCATTCTCACCTATGAACGCGTGCCTGACAACCACTTCCATTCTACATGAAGACAAGACAGAATGAGTATCTCTTAGATATCTAATACAGGGGACCGAGTCCGAGATATTAGAGTCTTCGTGGTATAAGTTAGAACCCATGGATGGCCATTCCTGAGATCCAAAAAGTATAAACCTTGTCTGTGGTATTCTGAGTAGGATCTGGGAAGGGATGGCTGTGACGAGCTTCAAACTCACGAGTGCTGGGCGTAGTGACAGACGCAAAAGGATAGTAAATCCTATTCCAGTATGATCGAGAACCGACAGATGATTAGCCATGCAGTGACAGCGCATTGGACCATTTTCACAGAGAGGACGGGATGTAGCCATTGACAACGGTGATGCCCAACATACAGCTTGCCATGGAAAGGAGTAGGAATGATTGGATGAAGACAGCAGGAAAGCAGAGGTTCAGGAGGAACGAAAGCATCTCTATACGCTTATCTGAAATTCTCACCAATGAATTACATAAGTATCTCTATCCTAGTTTATATCTTAATTATGTTTTTATTATCAATTCACCATAACCATTTGAATCCGCCTGACTGAGATTTACAAGGTGACCATAGCTTGCTTCAAACCGACAATCTCCGTGGGATCGACCCTTACTCACGTAAGGTTTATTACTTGGACGACCAAGTGCACTTGCTGGTTAATTGTGCGAAGTTGTGACAAAGTGTGATTCACGTTTGAGAGCACCAAGTCTTTGGCGCCATTGTTGATGATCGCAATTTCGTGCACCAAGTTTTTGGCGCCGTTGCCGGGGATTGTTCGAGTTTGGACAACTGACGGTTCATCTTGTTGCTCAGATTAGGTAATTTTCTTCTTGTTTCAACTTTTATTTTGTTTTCAAAAAGTTTTCAAAAATTTTTCAAAAATTTTTTCTTTGTTTTCGTTTTTCTAAAAATAAATTTTCGAAAATCCAAAAAAAAAAATTTAATAAAATCATAAAACCAAAAAATATTTTATGTTTCTTGTTTGAGTCTTATGTCAAATTTTAAGTTTGGTGTCAATTGCATGTTTTTAAAATTTGTGTATTTTTCGAAAACTCATGCATGTGTTCTTCATGATCTTCAAGTTGTTCTTGACAAGTCTTCTTGTTTGATCTTCATATTTTCTTGTTTTGTATCTTTTCTTGTTTTTCATATGCACTTTTAATTTCTTAGTGTCTAAATATTAAAAACTTCTAAGTTTGGTGTCTTGCATGTTTTCTTTTATTGAAAATTTTTCAAAAATACATACTTGATGTTCATCATGATCTTCAAAGTGTTCTTGGTGTTCATCTTTGCATTCAAAGTGTTCTTGCATGTTTCCTTTGTTTTGATCCAAAATTTTTTTTGTCTTGAGTCTTTTTTATGTTTTTCTCTTTCTTCATTAAAAATTTAAAAAATAAAAAAAATATATTTTCCTTATTTCACTCATAATTTTCGAAAATTTGATTTGATTAGTCAAAAGTTTTAAAAATTTAGTTATTTCTTATGAGTCAAGTCAAATTTTCAATTTAAAAACCTTATCTTTTCCAAATCTTTTTCAAAAATCAAATCTTTTTCATTTTTCTTTCATAATTTTCGTAAATTTCAAATTGATTTTCAAAAATCTTTTTCTTATTTCTATTTCATATTTTCAAAATTAATGCTAACAATCAATGTGATTGATTCAAAAAAATTTTTTTAGTTTGTTACTTGCCTAGTAAGAAAGGTTCAATCTTTAAATTTCTAAATCATATCTTTTTGTTTCTTGTTAGTCAAGTAATCAACTTTGATTTCAAAAATCAAATCTTTTTAAATTTCTTTTTCAAATCTTTTTCAAATTAAGTTTCAATCACATCTTTTTTAAAATCAATTTCAAAATCTTTTCTAACTTCTTATCTTTTCAAAATTAAATTTCAATTCCTTTCCAATTAATCCTATCTTTTTGTTTCAATCATATCTTTTTCAAAACTACCTAACTAACTCTCTCTCTAATTTTCGAAAATCACCTTCCTCTTTTTCAAAATTTCTTTTTAATTAACTAATTGTTTTAAATTTTAATTTAATTTAATTTTTCTTTTTTTTTAAAATTTTCGAATTCTAACTTTAATTTTAAATTAAAAATAAAAATATTTTTATTTTATTTTAATTAATTTTCGAATTCTTCCCTCTCTCATCTCCTTCTAATTATTTATTTATCTACTAACACTTCTCTTCTACTCAAAAAAATTCGAACCCACTCTTCTTCTCTGTGTTCGAATTTTTCTTCTTCTATTCTTTTCTTCTTCTACTCACATAAAGGAATCTCTATACTGTGACATAGAGGATTTCATATTTTCTTTTCTGTTTTCTTCTTTTTCATATGAGCAGGAACAAGGATAAGAACATTCTTGTTGAGGCTGATCCTGAACTTGAAAGGACTCTGAAGAGGAAGCTAAAGCACAACTCTCTGGAGAAAATCTGACAGAAATTTTCGAAAAAGAAGGAGACATGGCCGAAAATAATAACAATGCAAGGAAGATGCTTGGTGACTTTACTGCACCAAATTCCAATTTACATGGAAGAAGCATCTCAATCCCTGCCATTGGAGTAAACAATTTTGAGCTAAAGCCTCAATTAGTTTCTCTGATGCAACAGAACTGCAAGTTTCATGGACTTCCATAAGAAGATCATTTTCAGTTCTTAACTGAATTCTTGCATATCTGTGATACTGTTAAGACCAATGGGGTTGATCCCGAGGTCTACAGGCTTATGCTTTTCCCGTTTGCTGTAAGAGATAGAGCTAGAATATGGTTGGACTCTCAACCTAAGGATAGCCTGAACTCTTGGGATAAGCTGGTCACGGCTTTCTTAGCCAAGTTCTTTCCTCCTCAAAAGCTTAGCAAGCTTAGAGTGGATGTTCAAACCTTCAAACAGAAGGAAGGTGAATCCCTCTATGAAGCTTGGGAGAGATACAAGGAACTGACCAAAAAGTGTCCTTCTGACATGCTTTCAGAATAGACCATTCTGGATATATTCTATGATGGTTTGTCTGAATTATCTAAGATGTCATTGGACCATTCTGTAGGTAGATCTATTCACCTAAAGAAAACGCCTGCAGAAGCTCAAGAACTCATTGACATGGCTGCAAATAACCAGTTCATGTACACTTCTGAAAGGAATCCTATGAATAATGGGACGCCTCAAAGGAAGGGAGTTCTTGAAGTTGATACTCTGAATGCCATATTGGCTCAGAATAAAATATTGACTCAGCAAGTCAATATGATCTCTCAGAGTCTGAATGGATTGAAGGAATCATCCAACAGTACTAAAGAGGCCTCTTCTGAAGAAGAAGCTTATGATCCTGAGAACCCTGCAATAGCAGAGGTAAATTACATGGGTGAACCCTATGGAAACACCTATAATCCCTCATGGAGAAATCATCCAAATTTCTCATGGAAGGATCAACAAAAGCCTCAACAAGGCTTTAATAATGGTGGAAGAAACAGGTTTAGCAATAGCAAGCCTTTTCCATCATCCACTCAGCAACAGACAGAAAATTCTGAGCAGAATCTATCTAGCTTAGCAAATATAGTCTCTGATCTATCTAAGGCCACTCTGAGTTTCATGAATAAAACAAGGTCCTCCGTTAGAAATTTGGAGGCACAAGTGGGCCAGCTAAGTAAAAGAGTCACTGAAACTCCTCCTAGTACTCTCCCAAGCAATACAGAAGAGAATTCAAAAAGAGAGTGCAAGGCCATAACCTTACTTGGTGTGGCCAAACCTAGAGAGGAAGAGAAGGACGTGAATCCTAGTGAGGAAGACCTCCTGGGACGTCCATTGACCTATAAGGAGTTTTTCTTTGAGGAACCAAAGGAATCTGAGGCTCATCTAGAGACCATAGAGATTCCATTGAACCTCCTTTTACCATTCATGAGCTTTGATGACTATTCATCTTCTGAAGAAGATGAAGACATTGCTGAAGAGCAAGTTGCTCAATATTTAGGAGCAATCATGAAGCTGAATGCCAAATTATTTGGCAATGAGACTTGGGAGGATGAACTCCATTGCTCATCAAGGAACTAAATGCCTTGGATCAGCAAACTCTACCTCAAAAGAAACAGGATCCTGGTAAATTCTTAATACCCTGTACCATAGGCACCATGACCTTTGAGAAGGCTCTGTGTGACCTGGGGTCAGGCATAAACTTAATGCCTCTCTCTGTAATGGAGAAACTTGGGATCTTTGAGGTGCAAGCTGCCAGAATCTCATTAGAGATGGCAGACAACTCAAGAAAACAGGCTTATGGACAAGTAGAGGACGTGTTAGTAAAGGTTGAAGGCCTTTACATCCCTGCTGATTTCATAATCCTAGACACTGGGAAGGATGAGGATGATTCCATCATCCTTGGAAGACCCTTCCTAGCCACAGCAAGAGCTGTGATTGATGTGGACAGAGGAGAGTTGGTCCTTCAACTGAATGAGGACAACCTTGTGTTTAAGATTCAAGGATCTCCTTCTGTAACCATGGAGAGGAAGCATGAAAAGCTTCTCTCACTACAGAGTCAACCAAAGCCCCCACAGTCAAACTCTAAGTTTGGTGTTGGGAGGTTCCAACCTTGCTCTGATTACCTGTGAGGCTCCATGAGAGCTCACTGTCAAGCTATTGACATTAAAGAAGCGCTTGTTGGGAGGCAACCCAATGTTATTTAATTATATTTAATTTTATTTTTATTTTTATTTCATGTTTTATTAGGTTGATGATCATGTAGAGTCACAAAAACTACTGAAAAATCAAAAACAAAATAAAAAATAGCATTAAAAATAGCACACCCTGGAGGAGGAGCATTCTGGCGTTTAAACGCCAGAAACAAGCATCTGTCTGGCGTTTAACGCCAGAAACAAGCACCAAGCTGGCGTTTAACGCCAGAAATAAGCATCTACCTGGCGTTAAATGCCAGAAACAGGCTACATTTGGGCGTTTAACGCCAGAAACAAGTAGCAGTCTGGCGTTAAACGCTAGGATTGCACAGCAAGGGCATTTTACACGCCTAATTGGAGCAGGGATGTTAAGTGCCAGCCAAAGGAGTAGGAGCATGGGCACTGGTAAAAGATTCAATCGATCTTGGTTCTGGTAACAAAGCAGTAGGCAAGCCTTAGTGGGGACCATCCATACCTCTAAGCCTGATACTTTTTCCCCTCGGATGTGGACCCCACAGGATCCCCACAGGATCTGTGGACCCCACAGGATCCCCACCACTTCTTCTCTCCTCTTCACACCTTTTCATAACTCTCTTCCCCAAATACCCTTCACCAATCACCTCCATACCTCTTCCAAAACCATCATACAATTCACCTATACCCACCCACTCAAATTCAAACCATCACTCCTTCCTTTTCACACATCACACCCCCTTAGCCGAATTCCCATATCTCCCTCCATCTCCTCCATTTTCTTCTTCTTCTACTACTTTCTTTCTTCTTTTGCTCGAGGACGAGCAAATCTTTTAAGTTTGGTGTGGAAAAAGCATTGCTTTTTTGTTTTTCCATAACCACTAATGGCTCAAGGGATGCACTTTCCTCCACAGAACTATTGGGAGCAAATCAACACTTCCCTAAGAGAATTAAGTTCCAATATGGGACAACTAAGGATGGAGCACCAAGAGCACTCCATCATCCTCCATGAGATTAGAGAAGATCAAAGAGCTATGAGGGAGGAGCAACAAAGACAAGGAAGAGACATAGAGGAGCTCAAGAGCACCATTGGTTCTTCAAGAAGAGGAAGATGCCACCCTCACTAAGGTGGACCCGTTCCTTAATCTCCTTGTTCTTATTTCTCTATTTTTCGTTTACTATGCTTTATGTTTATTTATGTTTGTGTCTTATTACATGATCACTAGTGTCTAAGTGTCTATGTCTTGAAGCTATGAATGTCCTATGAATCCATCACCTCTCTTAAATGAAAAATGTTTTAATTACAAAAGAACAAGAAGTACATGATTTCAAATTCATCCTTGAAACTAGTTTAATTATTTTGATGTGGTGACAATACTTTTTGTTTTCTGAATGAATGCTTGAACAGTGCATATGTCTTTTGATATAGTGGTTTATGAATGTTAAATATGTTGGCTCTTGAAGAATAAGAAAAAAGGAGAAATGTTATTTGATGATATGAAAAATCATAAAAATGATTCTTGAAGCAAGAAAAAGCAGTGAATACAAAAGCTTGCGAAAAAAAAAAGAAAAAAAAAAGGCGAAAAAAAAAAAGAGAAAGAGAAAGAAAAAGCAAGCAGAAAAAGCCAAAAGCTCTTTAAACCAAAAGGCAAGAGCAAAAAGCCAATGGCCCTTAAAACCAAAAGGCAAGGGTAATAAAAAGGATCCAAGGCTTTGAGCATCAGTGGATAGGAGGGCCTAAGGGAATACAATCCTGGCCTAAGCGGCTAAACCAAGCTGTCCCTAACCATGTGCTTGTGGCGTGAAGGTGTCAAGTGAAAACTTGAGACTGAGCGGTTAAAGTCAAGGTCCAAAGCAAAAAAAAGAGTGTGCTTAAGAACCCTGGACACCTCTAACTGGGGACTTTAGCAAAGCTGAGTCACAATCTGAAAAGGTTCACCCAGTTATGTGTCTGTGGCATTTATGTATCCGGTGGTAATACTGGAAAACAAGGTGCTTAGGGCGGCCAAGACTCATAAAGTAGCTGTGTTCAAGAATCAATATACTGAACTAGGAGAATCAATAACACTATCTGAATTCTAAGTTCCTATAGATGCCAATCATTCTGAACTTCAATGGATAAAGTGAGATGCCAAAACTATTCAAGAGGCAAAAAGCTACTAGTCCCGCTCATCTGATTGGAGCTAAGTTTCATTGATATTTTGGAATTTATAGTATATTCTCTTCTTTTTATCCTACTTGATTTTCAGTTTCTTGGGGACAAGCAACAATTTAAGTTTGGTGTTGTGATGAACGGATAATTTATACGCTTTTTGGCATTGTTTTTACATAGTTTTTAGTATGATTTAGTTAGTTTTTAATATATTTTTATTAGTTTTTAAATAAAAATCACATTTCTGGACTTTAGTATGAGTTTGTGTGTTTTTCTATGATTTTAGGTATTTTCTGGCTGAAATTGAGGGACTTGAGCAAAAATCAGATTCAGAAGCTGAAGAAGGACTGCAGATGCTGTTGGATTCTGACCTCTCTGCACTCAAAGTAGATTTTCTGGAGCTTCAGAACTCAAAATGGTGCGCTATCAATTGCGTTGGAAAGTAGACATCCAGGGCTTTCCATAAATATATAATAGTCCATACTTTGCCCGAGTTTAGATGACGCAAACTGGCGTTCAACGCCAGCATCCTGCCCTATTCTGGAGTTAAACGCCAGAAACAGGTTGCAAAGTGGAGTTAAACGCCAGAAATAGGTTACAAACTGGCATTCAACTCCAAGAGAAGTCTCTATACATGTAAAGCTCAATGATCAGCCCAAACACACACCAAGTGGGCCCGAAAGTAGATTTCTGCATCAATTACTTATTTCTGTAAACCCTAGTAACTAGTTTAGTATAAATAAGACTTTTTATTATTGTATTCGAAGTCTTGGTTACTCCGGTTCCCCCTCTGGGGCCGAGACCAATGAACTCCATTATCACTTATGTATTCTCAACGGTAGAGTTTCTACACACCATAGATTAAGGTGTGGAGCTCTACTGTTCCTTGAGTATTAATGCAAAGTACTATTGTTTTTCTATTCAATTCAAGCTTATTCCTATTCTAAGATATTCATTCGCACCCAAGAACATGATGAATGTGATGATTATGTGACGCTCATCACCATTCTCACCTATGAACGCGTGCCTAACAACCACTTCCGTTCTACATGAAGACGAGACAGAATGAGTATCTCTTAGATATCTAATACAGGGGACCGAGTCCGAGATATTAGAGTCTTTGTGGTATAAGTTAGAACCCATGGATGGCCATTCCTGAGATCCAAAAAGTCTAAACCTTGTCTGTGATATTCCGAGTAGGATCTGGGAAGGGATGGCTGTGACGAGCTTCAAACTCAGGAGTGCTGGGCGTAGTGACAGACGCAAAAGGATAGTAAATCCTATTCCAGTATGATCGAGAACCGACAGATGATTAGCCATGCAGTGACAGCGCATTGGACCATTTTCACAGAGAGGACGGGATGTAGCCATTGACAACGGTGATGCCCAACATACAGCTTGCCATGGAAAGGAGTAGGAATGATTGGATGAAGACAGCAGGAAAGCAGAGGTTCAGGAGGAACGAAAGCATCTCTATATGCTTATCTGAAATTCTCACTAATGAATTACATAAGTATCTCTATCCTAGTTTATATCTTAATTATGTTTTTATTATCAATTCACCATAACCATTTGAATCCGCCTGACTGAGATTTACAACGTGACCATAGCTTGCTTCAAGCCGACAATCTCCGTGGGATCGACCCTTACTCATGTAAGGTTTATTACTTGGACGACCCAGTACACTTGCTGGTTAGTTGTGCGAAGTTGTGACAAAGTGTGATTCACGTTTGAGAGCACCAAGTCTTTGGCGCCATTGCTGATGATCGCAATTTCGTGCACCACCTATCTATGTCAAGTTCATGAAGGAGCTGTTGTCAAAGAAGAAGCCTTTAAGGGGAGATGAGACAGTGGTCCTGACTAAAGAATGCAGTGCCATCATTCAGAATAACTTACCAAAGAAGATGCCAGATCCAGGGAGCTTTCAAGTTCCATGCACCATTGGGAGCACAACCTTTGAGAAAGCATTATATGACCTGGGGGCAAGCATCAATTTAATGCCCTTGTCTGTGATGAAGAAGTTGCAAATCCAGGAGGCACAACCCACACGGATAGCATTACAGATGGCAGACAAATCTATGAAGCCTGCATACGGATTAGTGGAGAATATCTTAGTCAAAGTGGGTAAGTTCTTCCTCCCAGCCAATTTTGTGATTTTTGACACATGGGAGGATGAGAATGCCTCTATAATCCTAAGAAGACCTTTTCTAGCTACTGGAAGAGCTCTAATTGATGTAGAAGTGGGTGAATTAGTGCTCAGAGTGCATAATGAGCAGCTGGTCTTTCATGTCTTCAAAGATATACATTCAGCAGGTAAAGAAGAGAAGTGCATGCAGACTGAGCTTATTGATCCAAACCTTCAAGAACCCCCTGATGATGCACAGTAGAAATTGCAGCTCAAACCTCCTTTAGTGACAACTAATAAAATCCCTCCGACAACAAACCTAAGTTTGGTGTTGGGAATGCATCATCCACCAAGGAGGAGGTCCCCAAAAAGAAGAAAGTACCCAGGGGATGGAGAAACAAAAAGATCTCCACCGAAGGTTTCTCCCCAGGAATGAAGGTGGTGTTGACTAGGAATCCAGTTTGGATTTATACAGTAAACAGAATCCTCTCTCTGGACCATATTGAGCTAATTTATGGAGACACAGGAAAGAAGTTCAAAGTAAGGGGTGAAGAGCTAAGCCCCTATGATCCTCCTCCTTAGAGGAGCTGACCGTCAAGCTAGTGACGGTAAATAAGCGCTTGTAGGGAGGCAACCCGATAATTTCGTATCCTTAGTTATTTTTCGTAGTAGTAGTTTTATTACTTATTTGATTTTTATTAAGTTTTTACTATTTTTCTGATCATGCAGCTATTTTATAACAGGAACCGAACACTTCAGGCGACAAAAAAAAAGAGCACACGACACGCAAGCGTCGCTGACGTGTATGCATCATATGTGGGTGCGAGAAAAAATAATAAAAGTTACAGAGAGTTGCACGAGAGTGGCGCAGGAAGTGTGCCTTGCGCCCAAACATGGTCACGCGTGCGCGTCATTTGCGATTTTGGCACTCCACGCGGACACGTCAAGCACGCGCACGCGTGGATAATTAAAATCGGCGTAAAAAGTGTTTGGGCAGAGAGTTGTAATGGATTGGGACAGGAAGTGTGCTAGAGGCACAAAGTTGATCACGCGTACGCGTCCCTGACGCGTGCGCGTCCTTTCCCCAAATGACCTTCCACGCGTGCGCGTGCATGACGCGCACGCGTCATCTGAAAATTTTGATTTCCAGGCCACACGAGCAGAGAGTTGTGCGTGCGCGCGGCCGCCTTTACACGATTCGCACAAACCAAATCCACGCGTACGCGTGTTTGACGCGTACGCATCATATGAAATTCTCGCGATCCACGCGTACGCATGCCTTATGCGTACGCGTCGCCTGTGATGCCCAAATTAAACCCCTCAGCGCCTGATTTCAAATCATCCACCCCCCAATCCTAATTCTCGCCTGTTCTTTTTTTTTTCCTTTTATTCGTCTTTCATCTTACTAATTATTTTTGTTTTCAGTTCTTCTTTGCTTGAGGACAAGTAAACCTTTAAGTTTGGTGTTGTGTCGCTTCGCTTATGGCTTTTCTGCTTATTTTAATAGCACCAAAGGAAGATGAATGTTCTTCATGGAGGAATTAGATGGCCACTAGCATAACTGAGGTGGTTGAGCTCCTTTCATTCTATTTCTCTTCCGTTCTTATGTTGTTGTTTTCTGTTTTCTGTTGCTTTGATTGCCTGCATGATCATTAGTACTTTCAGTTCTTAGAATTAGTTTCATTCTATTATTTGTCTCATGTACCGCTCACTGAACTTGAATCTAAAAAGAAAAAGAAAAAGAAGTAATGTATTGCATGAGAAATTGAGTTTATATTGAAGAGTAGTCTTATTCACTTAAATGTGGTGGTATTTTCTGTGATTCTGAATGCATGACATGAACAGGGCATATTTAAATTTGAATCAAAGAATGTTGATGTACAAAGAACAGGAATTTAGAGAATTATTATGACTTCTCTGAAATAAACAAAAATTTAATCTTTGAAGCAAAAGAGACAGCAAAAAAAGAAAAAAAAAAGAAAAAAAGAAAAGAGATATAAAAGCAAGGTCCAAGGCTCTGAGCATCAATGACTAGGGAGGTCAGACATGATTAAAAGCTCAAAGAGTTGTTTCCCTAGTCACATGCTTGTGGTGTTCTTGTGTCAAGTGATCATTGAGACAAAACATTTGGAGTCGAGATCAATTGTAATTAGCAGAGTATGCCAAAGGCTTTGAGCACCACTGTCTGGGAAGAACTAAAAGAAAAATCAGAATTTCAAAAGAGTTCCCCAGTTAAGTGCTTGTAGTGTTTCTGTGTCAAGTAAAACTTGAGACAAAACATTTAAAGTCACGGCTAGGCTCAAGGTGCAAAGCACCAAAGAAAAGAAAAATTGCTGTGTGCAAGGGTTAAATTAAGTTACAAAAGATCAGAGCATTCATAATATTATCCGGATTCTAATTCCGAAAAACAGTAACATTCTTCTGATTCAAAGGAGAGTGAGATGCCAAAACTATTCAGGATTACAGTTGTAAACCCCACTATAAGAAGAGACATGAGCTTAATCAAACTCTCATTCTCATGCAAATTCACATTCTAAGCGTATATTAGTTTGGTTGCTTGAGGACAAGCAACAATTCAAGTTTGGTGTTGTGATGCGTGAGCATCTTTCCTATCTTTTCCTAGTGAATTTGCATCTAAATTGTTAAGTTTAATCAAGAATTAATTATCTTTTAGCCACTACGGATGCTACTTTGAGTCTTGTGCAATTTTATTTATTTTAGGTAGCATTCAGATGGATTTGATGGAGTTTCTGCAGAGAAAGAGAAGAAACCAAGGAGCTGACCAGCGAGGAGCGATGCGTGCGCGTGAAAAATGAAGTTGCTCAGCGATGCGTGCGCGTACCTAATGCATACGCGTGACACGCGAAAAAGACCATCGACGTGTACGCATGACTGACGCGTACGCGTGACATGCGCAACATGCAGAATTCGCAGAAAACGCCGAGGGCGATTTCAGGCCGAGTTTCGACCCAATTTTCGGCCCAGAAACACAGACTAGAGCCAGGGGATAGCAGAGACTCAAGAGAGATTCACACAAGAATGGTTATGCCTACTCCAAGCTACGCGTGGACCCTACAAAGCAAGTGGTCCCCATCCATCAATTGAAGACATGCTGATTGCTTTAATTAATTCTGATTTAAACTTTAATTTTATTATAAAATAGGAAAAGATATTATTTTAGTTTTAGAAGATAGATTTTTAAATTAATTAGGATTAGATATAAAAGGGGATTCCAACAGGGGGATTCCATCCCAACATTATTCCATTCCATTCCAATTTACATTTTTCAGAATCCTTATTTTCCCTTTACCCTGAGCAACTAAACATCCACTGTTAAGGTTAGGAGCTCTGTCTATTGTATGGATTGATTTTATTATTTTTCTGTTTTAATTCATGTTTTGATTTATATTTCTAGAATTGTTTTCGTTCTTTATTTTATGAATTTGGGTGGAACGGAAGTATGACCCTCTTTCTAATTGAGTTCTTGTATAACTTGGAAAAGCTCTTTACTTGAACAACAGCTTGAAAACAAGTTCTCCTAAATTTCTAGTTTATCTGAATTTAACGGGATACGTGACATATAATCCTTTTATATTTGGGTAATTAGGATTTCTGTGGCATATAACTAGGATTGAACTTCACCCCCTAATTGGAATTAATTGACCAAGGAATTGGCTGTTGATGAATTTTAGAGGAGACTAGGAAGGTCTAAGGAATTAGGGTCTAGTCACATATAGTTTGCCATGAATTAAATCTTACATGATTAAAATAATTTAATAAGAAAAGTCAATCCGAAAAATAGATAACTCTTAAGCCTTAACTGTCTCTTCATATTTTATTTCCAACTTATTTACTTGCCTTTCTTTAATATTCTTGCTATTGTTTAATGTCTTTGAATTCTCAACCACTATTTTCTGTTTGCCTAACTAAGTAAATCAATTAACTATTGTTGCTTAATCCTTCAATCCTCGTGGGATCGACCGTCACTCACCTGAGGTATTACTTGGTACGACCCGGTGCACTTGCCGGTTAGTTTGTGGGTTATAAATACCGCACCAATCACCCGTCTCTACGTGGATCTGGACCTGGATAAGACTTTGCATTCCAAATACCTAGTGGATGGAAAAACTATCACATAGAATATGAAGGGCTGTATATGATCTACTTCACATGTAGAAAGTTTGGTCATACTGAAAGATGTGTAGAGAAGGCACAAAGTGCAACAGTCGGAGGTACAAGTAGAGACCAAGATATGGGAAATCAGGCAAACCCGTAGGGGGAGAGCCAAAATGGCACCAGAGACAGGAGGATAGGGAGGCCAAACGATAAGAGTAAAATAGTAATTCAAGGGACTCCAATATTTGGGCCCTGGATGATGGTTAAAAAGTAGAAAATGACAAGGAGACAAGCTAATGGTGAGGGAGGGAACGTAGCTGGAGGTGCTCACTAGGGAGGTCAGAAAGGACAGAAGGAGGTAGTGGAATGAAATCAAGGTACGAGGTTCTCGCTATAGAGGACGTACAGAATCAACCCAACAACAATTGGCTCAGCAATAACGGTAATGTGCAGGCCCCATGCAAGAACAGGTGGAAGTGTAACACCCAAATTATTAGCACCTCATGATCGTACCAAGAGTTCAGGCGTTACTTACCTCTAAACTTTTTTATTATATACTATCTTTATTTAGTATTGAGCCTTCGCGAATACGAACCGAAACTTTAATTTAGAAAAAAAGATGAGACTTTATAGACTTTATTTTCTTATACATAGACTTATTCAAAGAACCTCAATCACAAGTCCTACCCCCTCTAAAAAAACCAAAATAATAAACGACGAGGGGAAAATAAATTTTAACAACTCAACTCGTGAATATAATCTTCTATGCTCCTGTAGCTCCGCACTAAACCTTCGCACCTGTAGCTGAAAGGGGGTGGAAATAGGGGTGAGAACTAGGGAGTTATTAGTAGGGTCGAGGTGTATAGTTATACGCATTTTAATACCATAGCCAACAGCAACATGCAATATAATACATTTAGACTTAACAAATGAAGGACACAGAAATCAGGCAATCATATAGCATACCCACAATCACAAGAAACACACTCACAAACAAATATGCGTAAACAAGTATGATGCATGTCTATCCCTAGTGCAGGTAATGAGCTTATCTGTCGGTTTCGACCCGCTCCCAATGTAACTCAGCAACCTTTGTCTGAGTTTAGTTTTCAGTGCCATAACCTCTGTAATCAACCTCTGTCTTACATGTGCGACTCTCTTGAGCCGATGTATGCAAACATAATCTCTGTAAGCAACCTCGGTCTTACAAGTGAGGCTCTCTCTAGCCAATGTATGTATCGATAACCTCTGTAAGCAACCTCTGTCTTATAGGTGCGACCATCTCCTGGATTGGCCGATTTATCTCTAGAAAGCAAATCTCGGTGAACTCACCACCATATCTCTGCTCGTTTTCAGCAAGTAAATAATCATCTCAGCTCGTTCTCAGTGCCAAACAATATCTCTGTGAGCTTATATCTTTTTATTTTCGTTCTTTCTTTCTTTTCTTTTCTGTTCTCTGCTCTCCTGTGGCAGAGGTTCTTTAGATTCTTTTAATATTTGCTCTCTGCTCTCCTGTGGCAAAGGTTCTTTAATATTTTTCTTCCTTTTTTTTCTTTCCTTTCCTTTTGTTTCTTCTTCTTTTCTTTTTTATCATTCCATAATATAATTTATCTTCGCATTATTCTCTCACCTTTCCCTAAGTATCTTATGAAAAAGAATTATAAAGTACTTTAATTAAGTCTGCATTCTCTAAAACTTTTAAATCACTCTATTTGCCCTTCTCTGACTTATAATAATATTAATAATATCTTTACTAATTAATATTCGTAATAAAATATTAATAATAATTTAAATAGAATAATTTAAATGGTAAACAAATAATATGTATACCTTTTCTTAAAAACCTAGCTTCATAAAACTTTTATTTCTAAATTCTTATTATCTATGTTTTAACTCCAAACTTTTAAATACTTCATTTTTAACTCAAAATTTTTATAAAATTATATTTGAAACTTCAGATATCTTAATATTTATAAAAGTAACCCTGTGCTTTTATAAAATATCCATTTTATTCCTGTACTTTATTTATTATCCAAAATACCCTAAAACGTCTATAATTACAAAACTAACTTCCAATTTTTTTTAAATTACTATTTCAATTTCAAATATAAATTTTATTTTCCTGATTTTAACTTTACCAAAGGACTGAATCTCATTTCTAAAATTCTTCAAGTTTTCAACTTGAGTTTTAAGTCCATTTTTTAAGCTTTACTATTACTGATCTTTCACCACTTTTTATTTAGTCTCTCAGTCATCAAACCTCATCAATGTCAATTAATAATCCTTATTCACAACAGCCCCAAAATCACCAAAATAACCTCAGCTGGACTGTTCTTCATGGCCGAACCACAATTCACAAGCAACAATAATAATTCAACAAAATTTCAACATAAAACTCAACCAAACTCAATAATAATCAATCAAAACAACATTTACTTATAAAATTCACATTCAATTATTATAAAATTACCAAACCTACCTTCGTACGAAATCAAAACAACAGAAGTTCCGGAGAAGCTTTCTGACCAATCGGCTGAAGAAGAAAATGTCTGAAATCATTTGTGCCTCCTAGAAACTCCAATTGGCCAAACTCAAGAGGAAGGAGAGCTGTGTCACCATCAACTTATACCGAACAAAAGCAATGTCAACATGAAGAGGAAGAAGATACGAACACCTTTATCGGATTAGATTTTTTATTGGAATTACAGATCTCAAGAAATCAAGCTTGGAAGCTCTCAAGTTCGATGGAAACTCACATTCTCTCTCTATTATTTTCTTTCTTTTGGTGATGAAAATGGGAAATTAAGGGCTGGTAGTGATGATTATATAGTGAAATAGTGGGCTACGTGTCATTAAGGGGGTTGGGTGTTGCAGTCAAGCTGCTGAGTCAGTGATTCAAGTTATAAATATCTTAAACAGATAATTATGAAAGCTGGATATATTAAAACACAAGTAATAATATATATGAGTTACTAATATAAATGACATTAGCAACATAACAATAAAAGATATACGGTGAAATATTAGCAAAGCTACGTTCACCAAGAAGTACCAATATTTAGTCATATCTGCGAATATCGAACTCGATAATAATATTATTAACTAAACTTTGTTTTCAAATTAAAAATATCAATTACTTAAATTAATATATATATATAATTTTTATTATTTATAAATTAATAAAATTATAGTTTTAATTATGTAAATATTTTATCATAATAAAAATATATATAAGAATCTGAATTTAATTAAACTCAAATAGTTATAAAATTAATTTAATTACTTAAAATAAAATAATTTCTAAAATAAGAAACTCCAATTCATGAAATGAATTATAACTTATTTATATTTATATTTTCAAAATTGTGGATCGTTATAGGAAAGATCTCCCAAATTCGTGTCAAATAGCCATATGAGGAAGGCAAAAGCTTTGAGCATAGCCCAAAATCCAAAACGGACCCAACCCAACGAGGCCCAAATCAAGAGCAACCTGAAGCAACCCAAAATGCTTTTTACCAGGCCACCTCAAGCAAAGCATCCAATCAGGAAAGGGCTATGCACTACCGAGGTAAGAACAATATGACTCCAACTGAAGTGGGAAGGGGCTTTCTCCAACCGCTTCTTAATAATAGTAATCACAACCCCTTCCTTGACAGCTCACCTGTTACTGATGAGATAATGGGCCCAGGAGACACTTTTGTGTTAGAAATACCTATTGGGTTTATACCCCACCTTAAACCACCTGACCTAGAAAGAATGCAATTCTCGGGCTCTGAATTAGATGAGATTATGGCAGAGAAAACTGTTATCGTGATGAACAGAGATAACAGGTTTGTCCCTTTGCGGGAAGATGTAGAGATGGCCTAATTGGGCCTGGTTTATTTTTTTCCTCCTTGGTCCCTTTGGGCTTATACCTCCCTCGTTTCTTGGGTTATAAATATTTTCTGCTGGAACACTAGAGGGGCTGCATGCCCCAACTTCTCCAAGACCTTAAAAGAGTATGTGTTACAATATAAGCCTAGTTTAGTGGCTATACAAGAGACATGTTGTAGTGGTGCTACAGCTTTGGAGTCTATCAAAAGAACTGGTTTCAATAATCATATTATTGTGGATGCGCAAGGTTTTGTGGGGAAATTTGGCTGCTCTGGAACGAAACTAGCCTGCAGGTTAATAAGATCCAAAGGCATGAACAATCGCCCCATGTTAAAGTCGCTAACATCTCTGGCCATTGGGAGCTCACGATTGTGTATGCCAGTCCACATGAAAACAAGCAAAGAGAAGGGAGATGGTTCTTGAAAGACTTAGCGGCATCAATGCAGTAAACTTGGCTCCTCTGTGGAGATTTCAATGAGATTGGAGATGTCTTTAAAAAGAAAAGGGGAGCTCCCCCTGACATGATCCAAATCAGAAGGTTTAGGGATTGGATGGATGATTGCAATCACATAGACATAGGGTTCAAAGGCACCAGATTTATCTAGAAGGGTCCGCTATGGAGTGACGGTTGTCGTATATTTAAGAGGCTTGACAGGGCTTTATGCAATGCAGAGTGGAGACTATGATTTTAGGATGCAGTTGTAGAAACTCTCCCCAGAGTCCACTCAGACCACCATTCCCTGTTGATAAGGTGTGAGAGAAGAAGTGGATGTCCAATAGCCAAACCTTTTCGATTTGAATACATGTGGATGCAACACTGTGACTTCCAGAATTTTCTGAAGCAAAATTGGAAAATGGACAATAGCCTTCCAACTACTATTTAGGACTTCAGAATAAAAATTAAGTAATGGAACCAATTAGTTTTTGGCAACATTTTCAAGTAGAAGAAAACTTTATTAAGTAGATTAAAAGGTGTCCAAAATTCTCCCAGGTACGAAAGATGTGATTTTCTGGACAAACTAGAAGCAGAGCTGAATAAAGAATTGGAACTAATCCTGGACAGAGAGTAAATACTTTGGCTTCAGAAGTCCAGGGAAAACTGGATTGTGGAAGGTGATCGAAATACAAAATACTTTCACACCAGAACTCTCATCAGAAGGTGAAGTAACAGAATTCTCAAGCTCTGAGACGAAAATGGTGCTTGGATACAAGACCAGATTCTTATAAGAGACCACATCTGTAACTATTACAGAAACTTTTTCAGAGAGAATAAAACAAACCGTGACTGTCACATTGCTATGTCTAATTGGTATCCCATGCTGGATGAAGCAAGTATTCAAAAGTTAAGAAATTTTGTGTCTAATGAAGAAATTGAAATGGCTATTTTTCCCATGGGGTCCCTTAAAGCCCCAGGGGATGATGGGGTTTCCTGCGGGATTTTATAAGGAGAACTAGTCTATAGTGGGTGGTAAGCTAAAGGGGTTTGTTGCAAATTGTTGGGCCAATCCCAATGAGATCAGAGCTATGAATAATACCCTCCTGGCTTTGATGCCAAAAGTGGAACATCCAGAATTCATATCCCAGTTTCGGCCAATTGCACTGTGCAATGTCACTTATAATGTGATCAGTAAAATTATTGCTAACAGAATTAAACCCATACTCATGGTTGTATCTCTCCTGCCCAGACCAGTTTTATTCCAGGTCTTCGTATTCAGGAGAACATCATAGTGACTAATGAGATTATTCATCCAATGAGAAGAATCAAATCAAGAAGTGGTTTCGTGGGCATTAAAATCGATCTCGAAAAAGTGTACGACCATATGAGCTAGGATTTCATAGAGCAATATCTTAAGGACTTTTCCCTCCCCCCAAAACTGATAGAGATTATTATGATGTGTGTTAAGTCGGCTAGCTTCCAGGTTCTTTGGAATGGAGAGACAACCAATAAATTCATCTCTTCTTGCAGTATTCGTCAAGGAGACCCACTCTCTTTGTATATTTTTGTTATTTGCATGTATAGACTCTTGCATCTCATTGAGGATTTGGTAGAAATGGGAGACTATAAACCCTTATTTTTTGGCAGTAGAGTCCCAACGATATCCCATTTTATGTTTGCTGACGACCTCATGTTGTTTGCAGAAGCATCAGAATCACAAATGAGAAAGATCATGGGTTGCCTCCAAAGATTCTGTAATACCTCTGGTCAAATTGTAAGTAGCCAAAAAACCTAAATCTACTTCTCCAAGAGAGTTTCCAATTCGACTCAAAGAGACATTGCTTCCTATTTATAATTTACGGAGACAATTGAAATTGGTAGATATTTGGGGGTCTACATCCTTGAAGGACGGAACAAGAAGTGAGCTTATGCTCATATACTTGACAAAGTAAAGACCAAATTACAAGGCTGGAAACAGAAGTGCCTTTCAATGGCGGGAAGAGTGGTTTTGGCTCAGACTGCCATCACTCTGATGGCATATTACCAAATGCAGCATGCTCGCATACTTAAGATGGTGTGTCATGAAATTTAAAAGGCTCAAAGAACCTTTGTGTGGGGATCAAACTAGCAACATAAGAAGGCCCAGCTGATCAATTAGAAAGCTTTATGTATGCCCAAGGAGGCTAGAGGTCTGAGATTTAAGAGCTTAGAAGGTATGAACACTACCTTTCTCTTGAAAATTGGTTGGAAGCTGATCAACAACTCCAACGGTCTGTGGGTTAAGGCCTTCCATAGTAAATATGGTATTTCAAACTCACTTCCTAGTGTGAGAGCTATGGTGGGGGACAGTGACCTTTGGAAAAGCTTGTCACATTTATGACCTGTCATACAAGAAAGCTTGATACACAGGGTGGGTGATGGCACCTCAACCAAGTTCTAGAAGGACGACTGACTCAATATAGGAAGCCAACTTCTGAATTATAAATTTTTCAATGTCAATTGTGAAGGTGAGGATGCGAAAGTTTGTGACTATGTGAATAATGAAGGGGATTGGAAAATTGAGGACCTACAACAGCTCCTGTCGGCTAATTGCATTCAAAGCATATGTGCGCATCCTGTCCCAAAAGTCACCGATCCCCCTTATAAGTTAGCCTAGAATCACTCCAAGGATGGAAGATTCTCTGTAAAATCTGCTTATCAACACAGTATTGGTGTCTCTTCCCAAGACAAGGAAGTTTGAAATGCATTGGAGCTTGGAAGGGACCACAAAGGATGAAGTTGTTCCTGTGGCAAGCTACCCTAACAGAATCATGACAAATAAGAGAAGAAATCAATGGTATGGTATTTCACCTATGTGCTACCATTGTGGGATTAATATTGAAGGCACCCTTCATGTTTTGAGAGATTGTGGAATTGTTAAACCTGTTTGAAAAAAATTCATCAGACAAAATAGCATTACAACCTTCTTCCAGTTGGACTTGGTAGAATGAGTTGAAAAGGGTCTCAGTACCAATTGGGGCTTCTCTAATCATGAAAACTGGATAAACATCTTCTTTATTTTATGCTGGAGATTTTGGAATTGGAAGAACCAGAAAATTTTTTAGCATTCCTACAAAAGACCGTCTGTAGGTCATATCATCATCCAATAATTTGCTTCTGAAGTGGGGAAAGCTATCTCTAAACAGAGTTTGGAGTGTGATCTCAATACCCAGTACGTAACCAATATTAAATGGCACCCCCTCCGGAAGGTTGGGTCAAAGTCAATATGGACGGAGCAGCCAAGAACAATCTTGATAAAGTTGGGTGTGGTGGCTTAATTCGAAATAATGATGGTGAATGGGTGATGGGTTTCACTAAAAATTTAGGGGCGTGTTCTGCTTATATGGCAGAATTATGGGGATTTGTTTAGGACTGGAAATGGCGTGGATCCTGGGTTTTAGAAGGGTGATGAAGGTGGAGCTTAACTCACAAGCGTTCATCAGTAGTGTTACTCAAAACAAAGACTCCATTGACGCTGGATCGATGCTCTATTGCAGAATTAAAGAGCTCATGGGGAGAAATTGGATGGTCCATATGGTTCATAACTTCATATCTATAGGGAGACTAATGTATATGCCAATTGATTAGCTAATTACAGCCTTCAGCAAAATTGTAATACTCACTACTGGAATACTCTCCTAGCAGGAATTCATTTCTTGTTATTTGTTGATGAATCTGGGATGCCGCATCCTAGAAGTGTAGCTGCTATTTAGTTTTGGGTCCTTGGCAATGGCTCCTCTGTTCACCCAAAAAAAAAAAGAGAATTGGTTTAGTAAAAATTTTTGCATTGAGAAGTGGTGAATTTTTTCAGAGTTAGCTTATTCTGGTTGAAATTAAAAATTTTAATATAATCTCATGTAATAATAAATATCTAAAACGGTCCTTATTAATTATTAACAAATTTTTACTATTTGACTATTTTTTGTTAAATTTAATTTTGATTTATTATAGTGTAAAATATTTCTACATATGTATCTAATTATATAATATCATATCAGTAAAAAATAATTACCTTTCATATCAACTATATGAATGATTATCCAAAAATATAAATGTAATTATACAATTATATAAAATACTTTACACGGTTAATGTATTAAAATTAACTCTTTTTCATTAATCAAGTCCTTATATATTTCCTCGCTCTAACCTATAGAAACTACAATGCACATATATCTCTATTATACACATCAGGTATAAACTTTTATCAATAAATTATTTTGTATATTTTTATATCTTTTCTTTTTGTATTTTATCCATGAATTTTTGAATTTTTTGTCTATTATTCTCTCTGTTTTTGAAGAATTATAGCATTGGAACCTTATTTACTCCTCCATAATAATAAATCTCATGTGCTTCTTTTGTAATTGAGAAATTATTCGATTTTTATGATTTTTCTTACAAGTGATGTTAATTAATTTGTTAATATATAATTTTATAATATATGATGTTTTTTATGTGTTCTTGTTTTGAATTACTTTATTATTTTTTATCCTTATAATATATTTGATTTCTGTAGTGTCATTGGCCTAATAGAGTAGATTAGTAGAATATTGTTTTATGTTTGTTAATCTTATTAAATGATAATAGTACTTTATGAAGTCCATTAGTTAATACTTAATAGCACATAACTTTATAAAAAGATTGAGTTATGTTACGTGTACATTAAAATTAGTCGCCAAAATTAGCTATCAGTATAAAATATATATTAAAATATAAATATATATTAAAAATAAATTAAACCACACATGTATTTATACACAAATACATTAGTGGTTGATTTTAGTGACTGATTTTAGTTTATAAATAACATTTCTCAAAAAAATTAAGTAACTCTGTTATGCTTATAATTTGTAAACTGGACAAAAATTAAAATAGGTTTTGTGGTATTATTGATGCCTCATACATATACTTTCTCCTCTTTTTAGATCAATAATGAAAAATTCGATCTTTTTAATTAAACCATAAATATAAAACTAATAAACAAGTGCATAATACACATAGAATTAAATTATTCCTCAAATATAATGTAATAAGTTGAATTGAATTTTTTTTATTGTGTTCTTCTATCATTTATATTCCATAAGAAGTCAATATAGTCATTTTTTTTTCACTTTATCTATCTATAGTCTTTAATTATTGTCTTTAATTCCCACTTTCTTCTAGACTTTATTAACTTTCTCCTTTAAATTCTATATTTATGTTCTAGAATACATGTTTTATGTTGTTTGTCTTGTTTCTTTAAAATCTCAACTCCCAATTAGTATTCATATTTTCATGTTTTAGAATACATGTTTTACAGTATATTTATTATCAACCATCATTTTTACATCTTCTTCTTTTACTCCTACCTCTTCAAGAATAAATTGCAAGAATATTTACAATTCAACCAATAATACATTTTTCATTGGCTCATCATTCACCAAATCGTCCATATAACAGTATTTTCTCTAATATAAAATATATTTGTATTCGATTTATACAAACTACAATTTCACTATATTCATTTTCTGTCTTTTTCAAATTGCATCTCACTCCTATGTACATCACTTCTCACTTTTTTTTTGCCTCATACCATTAGTTTACTATTATTTTTAATTTTTCTGCTCATTTTTTCATAAGACAGTTTTATTCTAAAAAATTTTACTATTTCTATAATTTCAAACAGTCCACAAAATACCTTCTCTTATATTGGCTACATCGTCCTTTAATTATTTCTTAAAACAGAATTTAAATCAATAATCAGTAATATTAATAAAGAGAAAGTTTTGAAAGCTAGTATTGCACAATCAATATTACAATCAATACTAGTACGAGAGAAAAAAAACTCTTAAGAATAATAACATTCGAAATTTCAATTAAAAAATATCTAAAATACAAACTTTAAGAAAAGTTCGTCTTTAGTAGATTTTATACTGCACTTATTTGTTAACATGATAAAATATTAATTAAAATCAATTATTATAGTATTAATTTCTTAACATTACTCTTATATAAATTATAATAATATAAATTTTTAAAAAGAATAAATTTATAATTTTATATTTACTCCACCACATGTCAACTGAATTTCATGTTTCTTTGTTAAAACCTTTTTTAATATTTTTTCATATATAATGGCATAATGCAAATTTTTGTTTTTTTGTTTGGCCCATCTCCCCTCATTTTATGCATTTGTATATGAGATGATAGTAAAAAAAAAATTAATTGTTAAATTCGTCTTTAAATGATACTTTAATTTCTATTTTATTTTGAAAAAATAAATTAATCAAAATAGTCTGAAGATTATTAATGATCTAAAAAAGTGGTTAAATTTATGGTTTTTTTAAATTTGTATATTTTAATTTTAAATTGGATTTAAAATTGAACTGCTGTTGATAATATAGAAGACAATTTTATTTTGTCTCTTCACAATTGACTAGGAATAGAGCAAATTTATTACTTTTGGATACTTTGAATTACTGTAACTTCAATGAGATAAATTAAACAAGAGACAATTTCATTTTATCTCATATCGAATGTAAAACAGAAACAGAATAGATAATAGAAAAAATGACACAGCCATATATCTTGGTTCAACCACCATGTGCAATATGACCTACATCCAGTCTCCAGTACAACAGTGGTAGAATTTCCAATATCTTTCACAAAGATTACAATCACCGATTCCCTAAGATTTTATCCAATCCTATCCAAAATAAACCGAACTTCTACCTAAGCTTGATTTGGTTAGGTTCACTTTCTAGACTTTCAACCACTAAGTACTTACCCAACTTAGCAAGGAAATCCTCTCAAAATCATGAATACAAAAGAAATACATACAAAAGAGATTGAAACAATTTTATAACTTTTCTCCATGAATACTCTCTTTACCTTTTCTCTCAATGGCTTTTACTGATTCCTCACTTAATGCCTTTTGTCCATTGATAAAAAACAAAGATAAAAACTGAAGAATAGAAAATTCAATAGAAAACCATGAAGGAGAAGAAGGTTAAGCTCGAAAACTATGAAGACCCCAAACAATATGCTTACTCTCCTTACTTCAATTTCTAGCTGTTTACACTTTTAAATAAGAGTAAAGCTTCCAAAATTTGAACTTAGTTGAACACCTTTGACTTTGTTCTTCTTTCCTAAAATTCAGAGCAGAAACACAGAGAAGAAATGGGATAGCAGCAATGATTAAAGTGGCTTGAATCTTTACCTAGTTGTTTCTCTTCCTTCCTTTTTTTTACTTCAACAATCTGAACCATTGATCCATTATTTGGACCCAAGTTTTGTTTTTTACCTTCGATTTACAGTAGAGATGCACAATCTCTATTTTTTCATCTTACTTGAATGGTGCATGCAAGAGAAAGGCAGCTTCAACAAGCTATAATGGTAGGACAAAGATGAAAATGCCATTCTAATTTTTCGTCTGATTCGACCTTTGATTTAATTTTTATTTTTGGCACTAGCATCTGACTTTTCTTCCTCTTTTCTCTCTGTTGTTTGGATTTGTTGATTACCTTTTTCATTTTGATGGAACCCTAAACTAAGCTTCTCTTTCTTTGCTTACTTTTAAAAATTTTTCAACTTTGATATAAGGTTATTCACATGGGTAACAATCAGAAGAGAGAAGTGAGTGTTTGGTTGGAGTTTAGGCACAATGGTAACAGACTAGAGAGAAAAGTGAGTATTGGTTTTTGTAATTGGACCTGTTTTTGGTTTTCTGCACAAAACACACACATCACAAACAATTTTTGAACTTTCAACCCAAAACTATAATGTTAGTCATCATCAAATTATTATTGTTGTTTTTCTCAAACTCAACATAGTCCCCTAAAGATAATAGAGTTAGTCGTGTTAGTCTTTCTATCATCTTTATAGCTAATGTGATTAATGTTTATTGATGTGGGCCATTAAGTGATAATGTGGCACACCTCACTAATAACTTATTGATACTAACCAAATAAGTTGATTAAATTAACTCAAATCAATTTCCAAATCCTAGAGTCCTAATCTCAATCTCAACCATAAATAACTTTTTTTTTCTAGTTAGATGATATTATAATTAGAAAAAAGATAAATTTGCTTTGTTACCAGCACTTGTTGTTCACCATCACATTGAATAACCTCTCAGTCTTACAAACCTTCTTATTTCTCACCGAGCACTCAACAACAATGTTTTAAGTGAGGGAGTCAAGGAAAATACCCTGAAACGCCATTTGATCCAAAGAAAAAAGTATGACCAATCTCATTGTTATTACTAACTAAGCCAATGATAGCATTGTGCATTACTAAGCTAGGCACTACCGAGCCACTCTCAAACATGACATCCTACATAACGATAATGTTTTGCTTGATGATAATATCAAAAGTATTAGTAAAGAATTTCAAACTTGGAAAGTAGTCATCGTCTTTCTTAACCTTTAAGAACTTGACAGCCTCATTGATCTACAATGCACGAACCAATGTTACTAAGAAAGCCTCTTAGATAGTCATGTTATAGTTATTTCAACCAACTCTAATCACCATCTTCTCAAATGTGCTATTGGCCTTGGTGGCATTTCTTTTCTTTTTTTAGTCGTCCAGCAAAATGACAAAAATAGTTCAGTTTGGCGCAGTCTTGCCTTTGATCTTTGATCTTGTCGAAGAATTCCAATGCAATTATTGTCTGATTGTTCTTGACTTCTTGGTGCTTTGGAAAGAAAGAGTTATTCGTGGTTGAGATTGAGATTAGAGTTTTAGCATATGGGACTAATTTGCGTTAGCTTAGCAAATTTATCTGATAACATTAATGAGTTACTGACTTATTATTGGAGTAGGTTATGTTATCACTTAACGATCCACGTCAGCAAGCATTAACAATATTATCTACAAAAATGACGAAAGAACAAATACAACTAGAAAAAGTATGAGGAGACAATAGCCTTATTGTACAATGCATACAATGGGGTTTAATTGAAATTAAAATTAAATTATGGGTAATTATTTAGTTTTGAATTCTTTCTAATTTGAAATTTGAAACAAATTAGGATTACCGTCAGTTATAGAATCAAAACAACGAACTCCCTCTCTCAAGACGGCGTGACCTCCATTCTCTCGATTAATCCGAGAATCTCGATTAACAACGAACTGCCGTCTGCGTCTGTTTTCACCACTCAACAGAGTTCACTGGCAAGCACTGCGTCCCGTTGTTCTGTTTCCACCGCCCTTTCGGATCGCACAGTCCACCGCCCAGCACCGCCCCTTTGTCCGTACAGTGCGTAGCCGGTTTGCCTTTCTTCGGAATGGCGACATCACAAGACGAACGTGTTTCAAGCGAGGGTCTTTTTTCATGCACACCACCGAGCCAAAATTCATTAATGGAGTGCGATATGGTTGAACCGCTAGTTTGTGTTTCGTCTGAGGTTGCAGAGAATTTATCAAACCAATATGAAAACTTATTCGGCGATGTCGTCATCCACGGTCAGAAGTCGAACAAGGTGAGCAATTACGATCAACAAATTCTGCCATGGATGGTTATTTTTCGATTAATTTATATTTTTAGTCACAATGTAAATGAGGTGTTGGTTTTTATGTTTAATGCAATATCCAAATGTGATCGATGAGTTGAGATTCAACTAAATTTGTGATTGTTTTATATTGAATGGTATGATTATATGCATGGAGGATTTGCTTAAATTAATTAATCATTTCATGCTTATATGAATATATGCAGGAAGTATATCTTATGCGTGTATTTGTTGATGAATGTATGCTGCCTTCATGTTATATGGAATCTTTATATGCTAACCATCCTATTATATTCTTATTTGTCATGTAGATGGCCTTATGTGCTTATATGAATGATGAGATAGCATAAATTAATTGGTTGCATTTCATGCTTATATGAATATATGCAGGAAGTATATTTGATGCGTGTATTTGTAGATGAATGTATGATGCCTTCATGTTATATGTCACCTTTATATGCTAACCATCCTATCATATTATTATTTGTCATGTAGATGGCCTTATGTGCTTATATGAATGATGAGATGGCATGAATTAATTGGTTGGTATGCTTATATGAATGCATTATAATGTATGGTGTGCGTATATTCTCCCTACATGATGGTCATTCAATGAATTAAAAAGCAACCATAGGTTGATGCAGTGGCTGAAATCGTTGTCTGAATTAAAGTGTATGCTTATTGTATTTGCTGCATGTTAATCATGGAATGCTTATATGAGTGTTTTATAATGGCATGGTATCCTTATATGCTCCCTGCATATTTTTTATTTATATGCTCATATGCTTTCTGCATATTATTTGGTATACCTACATGCTTCCTGCATATTATTTTAGCTAAAATGGGTAAAATGATTAGCATGCAGTTGTGTTAAGCTAAAATGGGTAGGATGATTAGCATGATTTCTAGCTGTTGTTGTATTTTTTGTGCTTGTGTTTGAGGTTTTATTTACATGATATTTAATAAGAATTTTTTCCTTTCCTTTACTGTGTTTATTTCGGAATTATAGGCCATGCAACTGTCGGATGTTATTGAGGTTGGAAGTGAAGAAATGGAGCTTGGTGACGAGGTTTTAAACTCTAGTTTAATTTCGTGAAGTCATAATTCGCATGTTTCATTTAATCAATAATGGTAATTATTTTTTTTAATTAATCTAAAATGTAGTTACCAGATCATGGTTGCCTTCAAGAAGACGAGATACCAAGAGTTGGAATGCGGTTTGCGCAGTTACAGATGGCTAATGACTTTTATGTTTCCTACGCAAAGAAAGTAGGATTTGCAACTAAGATAAGGACGACAACATATGACAAGATCACAAAGATACTCGTTAACCAAGCTATCCACTGTAATCGCGACGGGTTCTGTGGGTCTCGTGTCAAATCACCAATACGGAAGAATACGATTTCAGCTGCTGGGTGCAAGGCAAGGATATATGTCAAGTTTGACAAAGACATGCAAGACTGGGTTTTGTTCAAGGTTGAGTTGAGGCACTCCCACCCTTGTTCAGCGAGAAAGGCTGTTCACTACCATGAGTATAGGCAGCTGACCATGCATTCGAAGTGTGTGATCGAGGATAATGATGAGGCTAGGATTCGACCAAATAAGACATTCCTAGCTTTGGCAAATGAGGCAGGAGTCCCATCTAACCTTGGATTCTTAGAAAAGGATTTAAGAAACTATATAACAGTAAGACTTCGAACTAGCAACATGAATACGGATGTTAGGGAGATGATGAGCTACTTCATGAGAATGAAGGACATCAATCCGAACTTCTTTTACGCGGTGAAGTTGGACGAGGAGCGTAAATTTAGGAGTGCAGTATGGATGGATGCAAGGTGTAGGGCGTCGTATGAATACTACGGAGACGTCGTGTCAGTTGATAACACCTACAGTACAAACAAGTATGTAGTAGTTAAGTTGGTGTTTTGTCCTTTATTCGGTAAAACTCTATGCGATCGTGTTTGTCATTACTCATGTCCGGTTGGTTTTTCTAGTAGGCATGGATTACCATTTGTGTCGTTCATTGGGGTCAACCACCATGGTAAGTCGACCCTTCTCGGTTGTGCTTTGCTGGGGAATGAGAAAATCCCAAGTTATGAGTGGGTTTTCAGCCAATGGGTGAAGTGCATGGGAACTGCTCCACAGCGTATCATAACCAATCAATGTCAATCCATTTTTCATGCGATAAAAAATACATTACCCGACACACGCCACCGGTGGTGCATTTGGCATATTACAAAGAAGTTACCACAGAAGCTTGGGGGTTACCACCGGTACAGAGATTTGTATGATGACCTCAATGACATTGTGTGGAACTCTCGGACTGAGGAGTCATTTGAAGATAACTGGTCTGATTTTATAGATGAGTACAACTTACATAACAACACATGGCTGTCAGGTTTGTTACTGTACGATTACTTCACACGCTTTAATTGACAATTATCTTGCATCTGGTTTTTTATTATATCAGT
Organism: Arachis hypogaea; assembly: GCF_003086295.3. Taxonomy (NCBI): domain Eukaryota; kingdom Viridiplantae; phylum Streptophyta; class Magnoliopsida; order Fabales; family Fabaceae; genus Arachis; species Arachis hypogaea. The sequence continues at coordinate 134,378,255 of NC_092046.1, forward strand.
AATTGTGGATGATAATTGAATGGATGTTCATTATAGTATACATAAGGATGTTCAGTATATCAGTAATTGTGGATGGTCATTTCTCATTTGTAGTAATAAGTTTGGTGTAGGGTTCTATGCTTAAATTGGGATTCTTTATTTTCTGTAGATCTGTATGATGACCGACGCATGTGGGTCCCCATATACTTCAAGGGTGAATTTTGGACTACCATGAGGAGTACGCAAAGAACTGAGAGCATGCACGCATTCTACGGTGGATTCTTACACAGTAAGACTAGCTTGGTTCAATTTGTTCACGAATATGACAATGTGCTTAGAGTCAAGGAGCAGAGGGAATTGGAGGATGATGCTGTAGACTTGAGGGGTGTTATCCCTTGTGCAACGAGCTCACCTATAGAGAAACAGTTTCAGCAAGACTACACTACCAGCATGTTTAGGGATGTTCAAACTGATTTCGTAAAGAAGGCTAATTGCAGGGTCTCTGTAGTTGCTGAAGATGGCCCATCGGTGTGCATGAAGGTGGAAGAGAAGATATTAGTCAACAATACTATTCTCTGCGTTCCGTACGATGTACACTTTGACTGTTCCACACAAGAAGTTCGTTGTGATTACAATCTTTTTGAGAGTTCAGGTGTGTTATGCTGTCACTGTCTTGAAGTTTTCCACTTGTATAAAGTGTACAAAGTACTAGTCCAAACCAATAGTCAATCCTCAAATCAAATTAAAATTTGGTCTTGTCACAAGTACAAACCCCAACGAAAATTAACCGAAGTATTTAGACTCCGGGTCATCTCACAAGGAATTGCAATGAAGTGGTCAATTATTAGCTATGAGAGAACAAGGGGTTTGATTGGTAAAGGGGCTAGAAAATAAACGGGCAAGAATTTAAATGGCAAGAAAAGTAAATCAAGCAAGTAATTAAAGAAAACAAGTAATAAAGAGAAACATTCATGACAAGGATTGAGATCATAGGCTTTCCATCCTAGTCACTAATAACAATAATTAACAAAAATTTATCTTATTTCGTCATCTCTAACGTTGGAAGAAGGTATAAGTTATCTTCCATGAGAGAAAGTCAAACAAGACTAGTTAATCTCAATCCAAAAATCCTAATCAACTTACTAATAGAATTAGCAAGAGATTAGAGTCAATGGAAATAATATTAACTAACAACTCTAGATCACCAATCTAAATTAGGTTTTCATGACTCAAGATTGCCCAATCACTCTTTCCAAGCCAAGAATGCTCAAAATCTACTCTAACATCCTTCCAAGCATTTTGTCAAACACTTGGAAGGCATAAAGGGAAAGCATAGTAAAAGTGCAAAGAATATAAATCTACCAACTACCAATTGCAAGGGAACAATAATAACAACTCAAATCATCAATGAAAGAAACATTAAACATCAATTTGCATTAAAAGAGATCCAAATCCAACAAGAGTTCATTAACATGAAAGAGGCATAAAAGGGAAATTAGCATGAAAACTAAGAGAATCAAAGTAGTGGAAACAAGAAATCATAAAAGAAACAAGATGAAAATATGAAATTTGGACCTAGATCTAAGAAAGATTAACCTAATCCTAACCTAATTCTAGAGAGAAGAGGGAGCTTCTCTCTCTAGAAAACTAACTAAAGGCTCATCATGACTAACTAAGTGCTCCCCCTTTGCTCTAGCTTCAATTCTGCATGAAATACCCTCAGAAACAAGTTGGATTTGGGCCTGGGCAGCTTAGAAATTGCCCCCAGCGTTTTGCCTTTAAGTGAGTCACGTGCGAGCATCGACGCGTACGCGTGCGCGTCGCTTGGCAATTTTCCTATCCACGCGTACGCGTCATGTACGCGTACGCATCTCCATGCAACTTCACTTCCACGCGTGCGCGTCTGCTGTGCGTGCGCGTGGGTTGATTTACTCCAAATCCTTGTTTTCTCATGCATTTTCCACTTTGTATGCTTTTCTCTTCATTTCTTCTATCCAATACTTGCCTTATGAACCTGAAATCACTCAACAAACACATCAAGGCATCGAATAGAATTAAAGTGAATTAAAATCACCAATTTAAGGGCCTAAAAAGCATGTTTTTACGCTTAAGCACAATTTAAGAGAATTACAAAACCATGCTATTTCATTGAATAAATGTGGGAAAAGGTGATAAAATCCCCTAAAATAAGCACAAGATAAACCACAAAATTGGGGTTTATCAAACCTCCCCACACTTAAGCTAAGCATGTCCTCATGCTAAAATCAAGAAAGAAGGAAAGGGTCTCAACATTTATTCAATGCAAACTAACTAAATGCAACCTATCTACATGCAATCTATCTACATGAATGCATCTACTTGGTCAAAACAAATCAATTTCCAAGAATACATGTACAAGGGCTAAAGCAATAGTAATCAAAGTAAACCCACAATTGAACTGAATTATTGAAAGATTTTACAAACTTGCAAGAAAAGATGATCATGGGTGGAAACATGTAATTGAGCGATCGAACACTCACCGGATGTGTATCCGCTCTAGGCACTCAAGTGTATGGGGTTGATTCACTCAATTCTCCCCTAATCATGCTTTCCAAGATTTATTTTTCATCTAACAATCAACAACTACTTCATGCATGCATACAAATATCATGAGGACTTTCCCATGGGTTGTAATGGGGCTAGGGTCAAGGTAGGATGCATATGGTCAAGTGAGCTTGAAAGTTGAATCTTTGATTAACTTAAACTTCCCACCTAACCTATGACAACCTATACAATTCTAAACAAACCTAACTACCCATTCTTCACTTATTCACACACTCATGCATTCTCTTTTGATCACCACACATATGCATTGATTATTATTGAACTTCACTTTGGGGCATTTTGTCCCCTTTTTTATTGCTTTTCTTTTTCTTTCTTTTTCTTTTTCTTATATTTTTTCTTTTTGTTTTTTTGTTTTTGTTTTTTTTTTTATTTTTTTTCCTTTCAAACTAAAATATATACAAGAACATCAATGCATATGGTTTACACATGATTAATACATGAGTATATACCCGATTCTCATGATTTTCAACAAAAATACAAAAATATACTTTTATCTCTACCCAATGTTCCCAACTCTCCCAAAATCAAATAATGAACACTCTCACCAGCCTAAGATAATCAAAGATCCAAACAAGGAATATTTATTGTTTTTCACTTAGGCTTGTAATGTGCTACAATTAAGAACAAATGGGTCAAGCATAGGCTCAAAATTGGCTAACAATGGAAGATAAAAGGGTAGGCTATTTGGGTAAGTGAGCTATTTGGGTAAGTGAGCTATTTGGGTAAGTGAGCTATTTGAACAATGACCTCAATCATATAAGTGCATGTATACACAAGATAATGGACATAAAGAATCAAACAAATCAAGGATTACAATCATAGGAAAGAGAATAATGCACACAAGGATGAAAATAAGTGGTTACATGATGTAACCACACAATTAGGCTCAAGTCTCACATGCTTGTGTTCTTAGCTCAAAAATCATGTTCCACAATGTATAATTCAAGCAAGTTCTAAATTTTTTTTTTTCAATCAATTGGGGTGCCCTATAGATAAAATTCTTGAAAAATTTCATTATTTTGACTAAGCTTATTATATTATATATGCAAACTAAGAAAATGTCACTAAAAATCCTAAAAGACCTAAAAATGAAATACAAAAGTGTTGGGATTAGAAGCTTGTCACCAAAAAATGCCGAATGGTCGGACGACCTCCCCACACTTAAAAGTTTGCACCGTCCTCGGTGCACTCAAAGATGAGCAAGGGGGTACGGCGACTCTCCAAATTGCTACCTTCAGCTGGCGGATCAACCGGTTGCTGCGTGTTCTTTCTTCCGCTTCCATTTTTGCTTGTGGTGCATTAGTCATGAAAAATAGAAAATGACACCGTAAGATAAGAAAGTAAAAAGCAAGGAAGCATAAATTGTTGAAATGAGGTAAATCACTAGAATGAAGTGAGTGAATTAGTGTGACATTGATGAAAGATAGGTGTGTGAGTTCTAAGATGCATGCGATCTAGAACACACACTAGCATAAAGAGAGCGATGTCACAATTACATAAAAAGGAACATGCACTTCACTCATCCTAATGTGCTTGAGATGCTCTAAACTTGTAGGCTAAGACAACCAAACAAGCAATAAAAAAGCGTAAAAGCATTCAAGCTAAGAGTCAAGCAATTGTGAAACTGGATAATGAATGGACATTGATTGATGTGTAAGTAAATTTAGTGAACAAAATGGTATATAAAACTTTCACAACAATCAATGACACATATTGAAGTTGTTGCAACACCTAAGTGACATAGAGGTGGAAGACATGGATGCTATGGAACTTAGAAAAAGAATATAGAAGTCAAAAATCAATCACATAGCAAGCATGGCCCACAAATCTTAGAAAGCTCAAAAATATGTCACTTAGGCAAGCTTTCGATCCGATTTCACAATTCCAAAATCTCAATGCATGAAATAGGTGAGGTAAATAAGGCTTAATCATGAATAAGCAACACCTAATAAACAATGCATCGATAATGTACAATTGCCTAACAATAGATGATGAGTGCATGGTGGCCAAAACATGCAAGTCAAATAGTTAAGATGCACGAAGGCAATGTAACATGTACTTGGTATTCAAAAAACATTAAGCATAAAAAGTTCCAAGCCAAATAACCAAATACAACCTTAACAAAGAAATCCAACAATGACAATCAACAACAATGATGTTAAACTAACATCCTATTAGTAATAAGCAGCAGTAAACAGTAAACAAGATTGGTAATCCAACACTTATAATTGAAAACAAAAATTAAACTAACTAACTAACTAAAAGGAATGGTGTTATATGGTGTTTGGTAGTATTGGATGATGTTTGAAGGGTGGAAAGAAAAGAAGAGAAGAGAGAAGAAGGAAAGAAATGGAAAGAAGAGAAGAAAAGAAGATGGTTGATGCAGGGCAGCCCACGCGTGCACGTCATTGACGCGTGCGCGTGGAGTGATGAAATGGGCGCGGCGCATACGCGTAAGGCACGCGTGTGCATCGATGGGTTATTTCGCGAGCGACGCGTATGCGTGAGTTGGCCTGCGCGTTTCACGCAGTGTGCGCGCGCTGTTCGTGCAACTCTCAAGAAAATGGCTTAGAGTTGGAAATATGCAATCCATGCGTATGCGTGCATGACGCATGCGCGTGGATGGTCAAGAATACTTGGGTCACGCGTACGCGTGGAGTGCACGTACACGTGGATGGTGCTCTGTTTTTCAAAAAAAATTTCATGTTTTTGCACCAAACCAAGCATTCCAAACCTCCAAACAGCTACCAAAACATCATAAAACCTTATTTAACCTACTAGACTCCCAAATAAACTCAACAAACTCAACAAAACATGAAATTAAACTAGTTTTACCAATATATACAAAAGAGAAAAAGGAAAGAGTTTACCATGGTGGGTTGTCTCCCACCTAGCACTTTTGTTTATTGTCCTTAAGTTGGACTTATGGGGAGCTCCTCATCAAGGTGGCTTGAACTTGAATCCATCCTTGAACATCCACCAATACTTGGACTTCCATTGTGCTTCTTCATTCAAGGATAATAACTCCAAGCTTTGATGGAGTTCTTCACAAACCACGGGCTCCCAAAGTTGATCCACACCTTGTAATCCGGGATCCCATACTTTGTTTTCACACCCGTCTTCAATTTGGTCACTTTGATTCCGTTCGGGTGGTGGAGAAGACAAATTCTCGTGAAGGCACCAAACGACCCTCCTAGACCCATTTAATTGAGCACTACACCAATCCATGCTCCTCAAATTCGAGCTTCCAACCATAATGAGCCTAGACTTACAATGCCAACCACTAAACATCCTCCTCTTACGTTTAATTCCGCAAAGTGCCCTAAGTTGGCCATCCGTTTCAAGCAAGCCAAATTCAAGCGGGATAATAAAGTTAAGAGTTAGAAGTTTTACCCACTCAAATGAAGGATTAGATGACAACCTAGGTGGAGTAGTTTCTAACGGTCTTGACAAAGTACGCTCCACTCCCGTCCATCCTCTTCTAGAGGCATCCATCACTTGGCAAAGTTTTTCAAGCTCTACCTCTTGCCAAGCTTTCTCAAGTTCACATTCTTCTTCACTAAATTCTTCTATCTCTTCCCCATCACTCAGATCATAAATAGGAGGTTTAGTAAAATCTACCTCATCATCAATTCCAAATGTATTGGGGAAGGACTCATCATGCTCAAAAGGATCATATGTTGATGCGGAATCATCATAAATAGGAGGGCTTGTCGCTTGTACCACTTCTTCCACTTCTCCAATCACATTGTGCTTTGGAGGTTGTGCACTCTCCTCCTTAACACCAATTTCGCACTTCATGGGAGAAGGTTCCTCCACTTGAGATTCCTCTATGTACTCAACATATCCTAAATACCCAACCACTACTTCCTCTTGTTTAATAATCTCTACCTCCTCCTCTTGTTGCACTTCTTGCTTTAACTTCTCTTCCTCGCCTTGGAGCTCCAAATTTACTCCCTCACTAAGCTCTTGGGGTGCTTCTCCACATTCAACAATGGGAGTGCCTTGATTGCATAGGCTTAGGCAGGATGAGACCATGTTGCTAACGGCTTCCGCTATGGTAGCAATCTTGGCTTCTAGCTCCTTGAACGCTTCTTCATGATTCGTGCACCTAGCTAGAAGTTCTTGTTGCTCTCGCATTAGGTCTTCCGATGAAGGTGGTGGTGGAAGAGAGGGTTTATTATTTGAGGGAAAGGTATTATAGTTGGAAGGTGGTTCATATTGGTGAAAGTCTTGAGGTGATGTGTATAGAATTTGTGGCTCTTGGGAGTATTGGTGTTGGAATGGTGGTGGCTCTAGATATGGTTCATATGGTGGTTGGTATGGTGGGTATGAGTTAGGATCATATGGAGGTGAGTGGTGGTATGAGGCTTGTGAGTATGGTTGTTGAGGGCTATATTGAGGGAAAGGGGTCATATGTATGTGGTGGTTGTGGTTGACAATCACAATAAGGGTCATCACACACATTAGATTGATATGCGTTAGGATTTGGATTATACCCATAAGAGTCCGAAGAGTAATCATGTTGGGGTGGCGCTTGAACGGCTTGGATGGAATAAAATGCCTTTTGGTCCTTGCGCATCTCCGTGAGGAGAGTAGTCATATCCCCAAGCACTCTTGTCAAACTTGATTTGGAAGGAGGTTGCTGCCAAGAAGGTTGTCCATAAGCTTGTGGCTCCTCCCACCTTTGATTTCCAAATCCTTGATGCACATCCTCATTGAAGCTTTCATTTCCTACAACATAGTTTGAACCACACTCATAGCCAAAGTGATGAAAATTCATGGTGATAAGAGAAAACAAAAACAAATTCTAATAAGAAACAAAGAAAGCAAAATCCTACAACTAGTAAAAACCAACAAAGAAGAAAAAGGCAAACATATTCACAATATTTACAATAGCCAATAACATAGCACCATTGCAACTCCCCGGCAACGGCGCCATTAATTTGATACAAGGATTTATACCGGTTCAGAATTCCACAAAATAATTCCGTTGTTAGTATAGTCTAAATCAATAGTCAATCCTCAAATCAAATTAAAATTTGGTTTTGTCACAAGTACAAACCCCAATGAAAATTAACCGAAGTATTTAGACTCCGGGTCGTCTCACAAGGAATTGCAATGAAGTGATCAATTATTGGCTATGAGAGAACAAGGGGTTTGATTGGTAAAGGGGCTAGAAAAACGGGCAAGAATTTAAATGGCAAGAAAAGTAAATCAAGCAAGTAATTAAAGAAAACAAGTAATAAAGAGAGACATTTATGGCAAGGATTGAGATCATAGGCTTTCCATCCTAGTCACTAATAACAATAATTAACAAGAATTTATCTTATTTCGTCATCTCTAACGTTGGAAGAAGGTATAAGTTATCTTCTATGAGAGAAAGTCAAACAAGACTAGTTAATCTCAATCTAAAAATTCTAATCAACTTACTAATAGAATTAGTAAGAGATTAGAGTCAATGGAAATAATATTAACTAACAACTCTAGATCACCAATCTAAATTGGGTTTTCATGACTCAAGATTGCCCAATCACTCTTTCCAAGCCAAGAATGCTCAAAATCTATTCTAACATCCTTCCAAGCATTTTGTCAAATACTTGGAAGGCATAAAGGGAAAGCATAGTAAAAGTGCAAAGAATATAAATCTACCAACTACCAATTGCAAGGGAACAATAATAATAACTCAAATCATCAATGAAAGAAACATCAAACATTAATTTGTATTAAAAGAGATCCAAATCCAACAAGAGTTCATTAACATGAAAGAGGCATAAAAGGGAAATTAGCAAATCAAAGTAGTGGAAACAAGAAATCATAAAAGAAACAAGATGAAAACATGAAATTGGACCTATATCTAAGAAAGATTAACCTAATTCTAGAGAGAAGAGGGAGCTTTTCTCTCTAGAAAACTAACAAAAGGCTCATCATGACTAACTAAGTACTCCCCCTTTGCTCTAGCTTTAATTCTGCATGAAATACCCTCAGAAACAAGTTGGATTTGGGCCTGGGCAGCTCAGAAATCGCCCCCAGCATTTTGCCTTTAAGTGAGTCACGTGTGAGCATCGACGCGTACGCGTGGGTCACGCGTGCGCATCGCTTGGCAATTTTCCTATCCACGCATACGCGTCATGTACGCGTACGCGTCGCCATGCAACTTCACTTCCATGCGTGCGCGTTGGTTGATTTACTCCAAATCCTTGTTTCCTCATGCATTTTCCACTTTGTATGCTTTTCTCTTCATTTCTTCTATCCAATACTTGCCTTATGAACCTGAAATCACTCAACAAACACATCAAGGCATCGAATAGAATTAAAGTGAATTAAAATCACTAATTTAAGGGCCTAAAAAGCATGTTTTTACGCTTAAGCACAATTTAAGAGAATTACAAAACCATGCTATTTCATTGAATAAATGTGGGAAAAGGTGATAAAATCCCCTAAAATAAGCACAAGATAAACCACAAAATTGGGGTTTATCAAACCTTCCCATACTTAAACTAAGCATGTCCTCATGCTAAAATCAAGAAAGAAGCAAAGGGTCTCAACATTTATTCAATGCAAACTAACTAAATGCAACCTATCTACATGCAATCTATCTACATGAATGCATCTACTTGGTCAAAACAAATCAATTTCCAAGAATACATGTACAAGGGCTAAAGCAATAGCAATCAAAGCAAACCCACAATTGAACTGAATTATTGAAAGATTTTACAAACTTGCAAGAAAAGATGATCATGGGTGGAAATATGTAATTGCCTTATGAACCTAAAATCACTCAACAAACACATCAAGGCATCGAATGGAATTAAAGTGAATTAAAATCACCAATTTAAGGGCCAAAAAAGCATGTTTTTACGCTTAAACACAATTTAAGGGAGAATTACAAAACCATGATATTTCGTTGAATAAATGTAGGAAAATGTGATAAAATCCCCTAAAATAAGCACAAGATAAATAAAAAAATTGGGGTTTATCAAGTATCTCCCCCCCCCCGTTATGTTCTCCCTCGATGGAGCAAGAAAATAAAGCGCAAGCATACGTATGTCAAGATTATCCATGATGTTAGCCGGTTGGATGAGAGTCATGTTGCATTCAGGGAACTATGTGCATACTTCTATAATATTTCTCAAGAGTTCGTTAGTGATGATGACGAAACAGCATTGCTGCATGCTGCTCTAGAAGAAACAAGGGCCAAGTTGGCTGCGCACAGTGCCAAGAAGAGGTCCGAGAGTGTGTCAGAGACCCATAACAGCAATGGCTCACAGAGTTCGAACGTTGTCGGTGTGGTCGACATCCAAGGCCCGTCGAAGGTCACCACAAAGGGCCGGCCAAAGAGTAAGAGGCTCGGCGCTGCCCTGGAGAAGTCCTTCAAGAATTCTGCTAGGAGGGAAAACAAGAATTCATCCCTGGTACATGTTTGGATTAATCTCAACGTTGCATCCTTATTTTGTATAGTACTATGCAAGAAGATAACTTTTGGTCTTTTTTTTTTCTAGCAGGTGGTTCGTCCGGACGCATCTCAAGATGTAAACCTTGGTGCTGTTGTTGGCAGGAATGTGCCCGAACAAGCCAGTGGCTTCATGTCTTTGTTAAGCTCCTTCAACAAAAGTTAGGATAAGTTGGACAAGCTTTGTGCTAGTGTTTATGTTTTCATGTGTGTTTATAGGGTTCATATTAGATATAAGGTTTGTAGGCAACTGTTGCAAAAGTACAAATGAGATTAACTCCCAAAACCTTTTTTTCATTGGTGAAAACGAACCACTTTACTCTTTTAATTTCATTTAGACTGAATGCATATTGATTATTGTTGATGGTTATTCTGTAATTTACGAGTTAGGTTAATCAATTTGTACTTGATTGCTCCATGCTTTACTATATAGTTTTCCGGTGCGTAGCCGTTCGTGCTAGAGAGTGACTAAACGGTTTTTTTTCAACTTATGTGGATGTTCAATTCTGTATGTAATCGGATGTTCACTTTCACTCCGAAGATGGATGGTTATCTGTGGGTGATTGTATGTGCAGCAATTTGTGGTTATGTTTTTGTTAACTTTGACAGTTTTAAATGGTTATTTTAAACGGTCATATGGAACGCCCCTGGTTATTTTAAAGGGTACTTATGTTATTATTTTTACCACGTTACATTGGATGTTCATTATAATATACCGAAGGATGTTTAGTTTATCAGTAATTGTGGATGGTCATTTATCACCTACTTCAAGATACACTTTCTGTATCCTGCATTCCAAATGAATCAATATATCGTCTCAAAACCAGTGATTCCATATGTCACAACCTAACACATTCAATTCAAATCTGAACTACACAAGAGACAACATGTGACAATAAATAACAAAATAAATGTTCGGTTCAATGCGTGCAAAGATGGTTACCTTACTAAACAAGATGGATAAATCCAGAAATTTAAGCTAAAAATAACATTAATCCTTTTAAAGTAACATAGCTAATAAATCCATTTACTGTAACAAAAAATTTCTCGTTTAAAAAGTACTTCTAATATAACATAAATAGAACCCAAGTAATATAAGCATTAAGCAAAATAGGTTTATTATGGTAATTAAATTCACTGTAGCTAAACCTAAGTACGCTATTTCTTCCTCCCTTTGCGCATCGCCCCCTTCGGTAATCCTTCCGCATGTTCAATCAATGATCTCGTGCTAGGTGTAGTGAATGGTGAACTAACTTCCCTTTTCTTGTTCCTTGGTTGATTGCGCCGAACAGGTTTAACCTTGTCGTTCAATAATAAAATAACCTGGTGAACCAATGCATTGTGTAGCCCACAGATAATGTCTAGCATCAACTCCATCCTATATTATCTGAGTAAATCCTGTAAATAGATTTACCAGGCGAGTTCATAGTAACAACTGTTACAGTGATAGTTGTTCAAATTGAAGAGTGATAAATGCCGAAAAGTTTATTGAACAAACCTCGTCCCAATCATCAAGATCACGGTCCTCGGTCCAACTTTCCATGAACTTAATAACGCACATGCCACAGTCAAAGCTACATGCAAATAACATAATTTTGGAATCAGGAAGTCAAGAAGTTTTAAAGAAGAGTATGCCCCATGATTGAAAGATAACTAAAAAGCCTCAAAGCTGATTTATAATTTCATCTCACTTGTTCGGTTGCTTTGGAACCCTGGCGTAAGAACGAGCTGGGTTGTATGTAGTCCGGACGAATGCAGGAATTGCAATGCTTGCCATGTCCTCACAAAGTCTCCCCTGGAAATCATGGAATGAACATATTCAAAAAACATGCTATTGAATTAGATACTATAGCTGTATATTGTATAAAAGAAGTATACTAGCTTACCACATATGCATCGAGGTTATCCCATTCATCATTTTCTGGTGCAAAATGCAAACTGTCAATTATAACTAGATGCTTCGCATTCACCTCAAATGCATATACCCACCAATGGCCCCTCCAACAATTAGGAAATAACCACTGCAGCAAACAGTATATAGGAATGAGTTTGTCTCGTAAGAAATAAAAAAGAGGAAAAAAAACTATTGATCTATCTTGACCATGCAAGAACTAGAACATTCTCAACTCAGATCACAGTCACGACATATTTCTTTAAAAAAGGAAAAAAAAAAGATTACAACTCACCCATTTTCTCTTTGCAGCTTCTACTTTGTCAAAGAACCTAGCATCCTCACCAAAGCTTGGACTTAGACCAGCATAAATTGGTCTTACACCGTCAATAAATGATGCGAGATTATCATTTCGTGTGACTGATTCCTGCAAGCCCACACATAGTAAAAATCCCTACAAAATCTTTTTCACATTGCAATAAGTAGAGTGAAATTACCAATATGCTGATGCGTGAGCATCTTATCTGTCTTTTCCTTGTGAATTTGCACTTGAATTGCTATGTTTAATCAAAATTTAAATATCTTTTGGCCACTATGGATTCTACTTTAAGTTGTGCACAATTCTATTTATTTCAGGTAGCATTCGGAGGGATTTGACGGAGTTTTGTAGCAGAAAAGGAAGAAAGTGAATGATGTTGTCAATCCTGACCTCCTTGCACTCAAACAAAAATAACTTGAGCTATAGAGGTCTAATCAACGCGATTCCAGCAGCATTGGAAAGATAACTTTCAGTGCTTTCCAACGATATATAATAGTACATATTTCGTCTCCAGCAACCTCTGCATCCTCCACGTTGAACTTGGTTCCTGCCAAGTTCAGTGTGGATTTGAGAACTCCCAGGGAAGCACATGCTGCCTTCTCCACGCTGAACTTGGGAAAAGCCAAGTTCCGTGTGGATTCAAAGGAACACGCTAAAGATGCCACTGCCTCCTCCATGCTGAACTTGGAAATTTCCAAGTTCAGCGTGGATCCTGATAATACCAGTGGTCCCCAATATTCTTTCAAAGGGCTGCACGCATAGTTTAATTAATTTTGATTTAATTTGTATTTTATTTTTTAAAATAGAAAAAGATATTATTTTAGTTTTAGAAAATAGATTTTTTAAATTAATTAGGATTAGATATAAAAGGAAAAAGAAACTTCTCTTCTCGGGGAGGATTCCACATTATTCCAAATTTACAGTTAAGAGAATCCTAGTTTCCATTCTAAACCATGAGCAACTAAACCTCCACTGTTAAGGTTAGGAGCTCTGTCTATTGTATGGATTGATTCTATTATTTTTCTATTTTAATTCATGTACTGATTTATAATTCAAGAATTGTTGTTTTCGTTCTTTATCTTATGAATTTGGGTGGAACGGACGTATGACCCTTTTTCTAATTGAATTCTTGTATAACTTGGAAAAACTCTTTACTTGAACAACAGCTTGAAAACATATTCTCCTAAATTTCTAATTATCTGCATTTAACGGGATACGTGACATATAATCCTCTTATTTTTGGGTAATAGGATTTCTGTGGCATATAACTAGAATTGAACTTCACCCTCTAATTGGAATTAATTGACCAAGGAATTGGCAGTTGATGAGAGTTAGAGGAGACTAAAAAGGTCTAAGGAATTAGGGTTTAGTCACATATGGTTTGCCATGAATTAAATCTTGCATGATTAAAATAGTTGGTAAGAAAAGTCAATCAGGAAAATAGATAACTCTGAAGCCTTAACTGTTTCTCCATATATTATTCTCAACTTATTTACTGCCTGCCTTCTGATATTCTGAATCTACTGTTTAATGCTTTTGAACTCTCAAACACCATTTTCTGTTTGTCTGACTAAGCCAATCATTCAATCATTGTTGCTTGATCCATCAATCCTCGTGGGATCGACCCTCACTCACCTAAGGTATTACTTGGTACAACCCGGTGCACTTGTTGGTTAGTTTGTGGTTATAAATTCCGCACCATATGCCTGGACACACGTAATAGAAATCTCGCTTGAATCTAGATGACAAGGTGTCATTGAATGTGTAGCACATCCATTGAATTACCTACACAATTTATTCAGCAAGTGTAACTTAAACACCGATAGAAAGATAGGGAATTAAAATGTATGAATAAATCCATATACTTACACAGCTGTTGACCCAACTGCAGGCTTTTAAGGTCCAGAAGTCCTTCCTTTGTAATACCATATGGTCCCGCCCTTCATAGGAAGCCAAATCTTGATCTTTGTTCAAGGACGAGTTAAGTATCCATGCTCTGATTTGTTTCTCTTTAGTCTCCCCCTTCTGTATATTTCTTAGACTTAGATGAATTGAACAGGGTTGGAGACTTTTCAAGCTGAGTTAAACCTAGTGAAAAGCTAGGTCTCCCTGGACTTGGTGTATGGTAGCTTGATTTGATTGGCAACACCGTTTGTAGGGGCTGCATGCTTATGGCTTTTGTTTGCTGCCCCTGTTCAACATTATTCAGTACTTCCTCAAATTCAGGACACTGAACAATCGAGATGTCAAATTCACTGCAAACAAATGCGATAAGAAGTTAGCTAAAACGACAAGTTATGCCTACCAGCATGGCTAATCATAAGACGGGATAAGAAAAATAAAGATGAGAAATCTAGAGCAAGGTAAGCCACAAACTACTAACTGGTCAAAGTCATACTCAGTGAGCTGGACATGTGCCGCTAACGGCGTATGTGGAGATGCATCCTTCTGGTAAGTTTTTTCTTCTTGAGGACCTTTATGATCGTCCTTGATCACGGGCTCTGCTTGTTTTACATCCTGTGGTGGAGGCTGCTGTTGGAATAATCGTATCCTTCTAGCAAGTGCCATGTCGTCTTCATCATCAGAGTCCGAAACTACCAAAGGTGGAACATTACTTCTTGGGACACTTTCTCTTGGTATTGCTTTTTTGGTACTACTTCTAGATCGGCTTCTGCGAACAGGTACCTTTCTCCTCGTACCTGGCCTGAATTCCTGTGGTGTATATTCATACGTATCATCATTTGCTTCTTAAATACTCAAACTAGTCGTCATAGATATCGTCATTTCCATGATAAAATAAACACCAACGATAATAACACAAGTAATTTTAATTAACCGAGCTCACCTTCTACGTATCGATATCTCCATGCTGAGATTTGGACCGGCTCTTGGTAGGTGGCGAATGTTCGGAGTCCTTGCGCCACTGTTTTCTTCCACCGTCAACCTTGCCACACTATTGGAATAAACCAAGAATTAACAATTACATGCACAAACACAGGATGTTGCACACCAGAGAAGGTGGAATGTACCAAGATAACAAGAGGATTCATCAAAATACTAACTCAATTGAATCACAAATTAGCTATCCAGTTCAAATCTAACCCCATTTGAGCATCGTTAATGCATCTGTTTATAGTTTACTAAGCAAACCCAAACCAAATAAAAACTCAAAGAGAAATAACACACATCAATTGTATTCAAAGAAGCCTTCGTCATAACAACACCAACCTAGATTTCACGGTCGTTGAAAACAATTCTTACTAGTTTCTTGTTTAAACATTATCTATTAAAACTGCCCATCCGTTTACACAATGAAGATACCGTTCAATTAAATAATCCCAAGACCCATGATAGTGACCAACCATCTAATCACATACTGAATTAAAGAGCAAAAAAAAATTAACCATCCAGCCACGTACTAAAGTAAGCATCCAATTAAATAAGTGCAAATTCTATGATAAGGACCAACCATTCTATCACATAAGTAAAGATCCAATCAAATAAGCGCACGATCTATCATAAAGAAAGCAGATTACCTTATCCGCACCCTTATAGCTTTGCTGAAATGTAGTCTTGCCTTGGGTAGACGGAGATTGGTCAGGGTCCTTGCAGGGCCTTTTACACCTTCCTTTCTCGTTAACTGCTTTACTAGAAGACTGTTTCTTCTGTTTTTTCCCTTTCTTTGCATTGTTGACTATGCAACCCTGTGTGTTCAACATGGGACAACAAAGAGAGGAAAAAATCAACGTGAACCTCCAATTGCATATGTTCAACTAGATTATAAATAAGAGATTATTAGAGATTGAACCTGTGAGATAACATGGTTGGCCTTCTTATCAAGTTCATTAGTGGTCCATTCAACAATCCAAGGCTCGGGTACTTGACATGCATGTAACAGACCATGCTTTAAGCACGCGCTGAAAGTACAAAACCTATACACAAGTAATTTAAATATTAAGACTTATAACTTAAGCCGTATATGGTTTTTAAGTTTACGTAATTTATTTGCAATACCAGCAACACGAACATGCACCCGCCGCATGTTTCACGGTTTTCGTCTTGGAATTTCCTTCTCGCATCTCGCAGCCACTTTAATATCTGATACAGCCAATGAAATCTTCTTGGGTTCGAGACATCCAATATCGGAGGGAGGTGCCATGGAGAAATAGTCTGCTGGCTTGTGGGGTTAAGAAACATCTTCAAAACTACCATGATAAAGTATCTTCTAAAGGTCATCCTTTGTTGCTCGGTCTCCATTGGACAGGCAAAGATAAAGTCCCGCAGTTGTGTTGTAGTTTTCTTCTGAAACTCTCTCTTAATTGCCAAATGCGATGCATTTTTTTCTGCAGTTCCGGGATTGGGTCCCCTACGCAAAACGAAATAGTTTACCACAGTCAGTACGTGTCAACAACGAAAAAACCATAATCACGCAGAGGAATTTTTACACCTTACATAACTTCCACTAACCTCGAGAAGGTATGCCGAATACATTGCCGATAAGTTTGGCGGTAATGCGAATGTCCCCTGCGTCGACCCTGAGAGTGTTTGTCTCCACGTCATAGGCCCTAGCTAGTTGGAGCATGATGCTCTGCTTCACATGCCATTGTGGTACCCGGCGCAGGAAATCAAATCCAATGGCCTCAATCTCGGCCAACTTAGCCTGCTCATAATGTCATTCCAAGCGGGTAAACAAGTTGTTAATGTAGCAAGGTGAGCATCGCGTCTCGACTCATTTCTGTTGAGCAAAACA
This sequence comes from Arachis hypogaea, assembly GCF_003086295.3. Taxonomy (NCBI): domain Eukaryota; kingdom Viridiplantae; phylum Streptophyta; class Magnoliopsida; order Fabales; family Fabaceae; genus Arachis; species Arachis hypogaea. Next base: position 134,395,251 of record NC_092046.1, read on the forward strand.
AAAAAGGATCAGAATAACATCAAAAAATATAACCAAATATGTTCATTTATTCATGTAATCAATGGTATACCTTTTTACCCATCTGAGTTTGTGTTCGGCCGGTATAGAAATCGGTTTGTTCGAGCACCGTGATAATTTACTCACGCAATAGTCCCCCTGAATTCTAAGTCATTAACTCTTGCAAAAGAGGAAGGTGACCTGCAGCCAAATAACGTAAATAATAGCATAATATTACATTTCAATTGATGTAACATTAATTATTGGAGCTATATGGCACGAGAATATAAACTGATGTATCGAGGCAAATAAGAAAATATTGGCCTCAAAGATTCTAGCCTTTTTCTTATGTCTGCTATGCTATGGAAGATATATCAAGATCAGACCTCAAAATTTCCCTTTTGTAACCAGCTATAACTAAGATAAAAATCTAATTCATGAAGACATAGCAACAAATACGAAATCCAACTGTCCAACCACAAACTTAAGTAATGATCCAAATAAATATGGGCAATGTCTATCAGATACACCAACAACCCAATACCCTACTAAAGCGACCATCTAAATTGCTTACGAATATTACTAACAAACCGAGAGGAGGAGCACAGCTATCAATTACAACCACACCAATCATCAATGTAAACTACTTTCACACAATCCATCAACTTGGCAGCTCCACAAACTAATTTTTCCCTTCACAAAAGGCCATGCGCATCAATGATTCATAAATTAGCTATCCAGTACAGATGTACTCCGATTTGAGCATCTAGAATGGATATGTTTACTTAACAAGCAAAAACCATGCAAAAACCAAAAGGAAAAATAAACTAGAACATAACAACTTAACATCAAAATAGCATTTACATTAAATGTTTTCAAAGTAGCCTTCAACATAATAACATTAAAATATCATTCACGGTAATTGAAATCAAATTTTGTAAATTTTTCTGCGTAAACATCATCTATCAACACCAATGGCCACATTTCATACTAATGTACCCATCCAATTAAATATCCCCAGTAACTATGATAAGGACCAACCATTCAATGACATAATAAAAAAGAGTTTCTACAAAGTATAAAATGCACAAAACACACATTTAAGGTTTCATTCCTCTTCTTAGCATGAGATTCAGTGACGGCCCTAAATTGTTTACCAATAGGTTGGAACAAAGATGAAAGATACATGATTCACACTGAATCTAAAAAGGCTTCAAACAAATTAATGAATACAGAAAAATAGAATGTGGACATCGTGATGTAAAGTCATAGAAACCAATATAAATGTTGTGAAAATTAATATCTAAGGAACACTAGACCAAAGGGATTCACCTCCTAGCAATTAAGGACGCCTGTCTTGTAGAAATCTTGAACCTGGGATAGTGAGATTGTTTTATTGCTTCCTGAGGCACACACAAAAAAAATAGATGATATTGTATAGTTATCCTGCTCATGTAGCTGGAAGCATGAGTTAAACACAATAAATAAAAACATAATCACATTTGGTTTGCACAAAACAGCATAACACAAAGATGCAAGTCAAGGCCATCAACCCTTTCCTTATATCCAGATAGCAGATATTACCTTGTTAGAGTCTCCTAAATGTAATTTTATCGTCCGGGGTTAAAAATCTAACGGTCCAAGCCTAAAAAGAAAATTATTTTACTTTTATTACAAACCAATAACTAAAAGTTCAGGTAATTCTTTGGCTACAGTGACAAGAGCAACATAGTAAGAATTGGAAATTATCCAAACTAAAGAAAAATTGCAAGACTAACCATCCAATACCCTACTAAAGTAACCATCCAACAAATATCAACCAAATTTCAACAATGGTCAACCAGTTTACGTCACATTGCATGCACATGGTCCACACGGAAAGAGAATTTTTTTTTTTAAATTTAACTGCTATATAGACAAGATCGCCAAACTTTTTTGACCTTTCCCGCGCTAAAGTTAAATCATCATGAATTGCAACAACCTAAACTAACTACATATTCCACAGGCTCTGGGATACTAAAATCGCACCTACTGCTTTCTCACCATGGTTAATCACTCATATCAGCAACAAAATCTACCTATAGTACAACATGCAACAGCGATTACCATTCGAAAAATGAAGAACTCCACCCACTTACCTTGGATGGTTAGCATTCTTCCGGTCATGATGTTCGTTGTGTTTCCGGTGAACCGTTGACGAGCAGGTGGCTGTTTTTCCAGGGTCAGATGCTCGCTGCTTGGAGACAACGGCGTCCGCGCGAGGAGAATTGTGCAGCTGCTCGGTTCAGCGGTGAGGGCTCCCTTGGCTGCAGTTCTGGTCGGAGGCAGCGCACAAGGGCTCAGTTGTAGTGATGGCGGGATGTTCAGTAGCAACAGGGCACCGGACTTGAGGGCAGCGACGAGGACGCTTGCGAAGACGGGTCGCCTTCCGCGGTTGCAGCTTGCGACGCTCACGGGTCTGCGTCGTCGCCGGTCTGTGCAGCAATTGGGAGGGGTTTGGGTGGGGGAGGCAAACGGTGGCAACCAAAAGGATTGGGATTTTGGGGAAAAAATGAAAATAGCAGAAATTGGGTGGTGTGGTAAATTAAGCAGCCATAAGAGATTAGGGTTATTGATGGGTTAATTTTCTCTTTTAATTGTAATTGAGCCTAATAAACAGCCCATTGTAGCCATTGTATACATATTTCATTGTCTCCCTAGCAGGACTCATACAACTAACTATTTTGACTAATTTAATTTTTGAGTAAAGTATCGTTTTTGTCCCTAATATTTGGGGTAAGTCCTATTTGTGTCCCTAACGTTTAAATCGTTCTATTTGTATCCTTAACGTTTATAAAAGTGATTCAATGTTATCCTACTATCAATTATACTAACAAATCAGATTATATTTTTCAATTATTCTCACTTGGATGTATTCATTCTCAATTAGGTCTCACTTGGATGTGGCTGATTTTAATATTATACCCACTATTTGTGTTTAGATTCAATTATGTCCCTAAAAAAGTGAATTATGTAATTGTTGTAGGAATTAGTTTTAACATTTGATGAGCTATTTTTCGAAGTAGATCATCGATTCTATCCCAAACATTTGTATTCTAACTTCAAGAAGAGATTTTTAAAACTCAAACTAAAGCGCTCATGATGTGTAATTGACGGCAGGATAACATTGAATTACTTTTAGAAACGTTAGAGATACAAATAGGACGATTTAAATGTTAGAGACACAAATAAGATTTACCCCAAACGTTAGGAACAAAGACGATACTTTACTCTTAATTTTTTTAAGACCAAAATAAAAATCGAAATATATTTTTGGAATGAATTTTCCTATTAGCTAGAAGAAGAAATGAATAAATGAGAGAGATGTGAATGTTGAAAGTGTTTGGACGTGGTTTGTGGTTAGTATAGGGGAGTGGATCCTCTCCAGTGGAAAAAAAACTAGATGGTGTCCAGTATTTAATCGCACTTTTCATTACTCTCTCTCTCCTATTTATTTTTGGTCCCACTTATAGAATTAAAGGTGAGAGATCACACTTTATTTTCTCAAGTGTTAAAAAAAATGGAGAGGATCGATTTCCGTTAGTGTAGTTGCTATAAAAGGATAGGATAATTAAACCGTTTGAGAAAGTCTAGGGAACCAATTAGGGTACCAATCAATTTTACCGACTATAATGTGGGTCGCAACAAAAAGTCCAATAACATAAAAAAAATCTCATAACATTACCCAAACTTAATTCTAATTTGATTTCTCACTATTACTCAAAATAAAAAAACAACTGCACCCCTCTTTCCGCTCCCATTCCCAACCACATCGTACTTCATCTTCTCTGGTTAGCTCCGTCATCGGGAGACATCATGACTGCACCCAACCGTGGCAATCAATCTTCTATTGCACGAAGGAGCCGCTGCACCTAGCACCGAAATTGACTTCCACAACACACACGACGGAACTTTCTTAGCAGCATCACTGCGCTGCGAGACTTGACATCGACCTCGAACGGATGTTTGCTGGCGATCACTCCCGCACCTGCTGCACAGAATGAGCGGCGCTATAACCGCTGTTTGCCGCTGATTACAATGTAACCGCTTGTGTTCGTTATCGTTTTCTCATTTTTTTTTGAAAATTTTTTTGTTGGAACATGTAATTGATGATCAGATGTCCTTTCATGATTAACTGATGTTTCTCTTTGCGAGGATTCAGATGTCTCTTTTAACATATTATCACTTTTTGCCGATTTTTTTTGCGGGATTCAAATTTTTTTTTTTTTGCAGAAATTTTGATTTTTTTGTTACACTTGGATGTGTTTTTTGTAAAACTAGAAATGTTTTCTTTTATTAAACTAACTGTGAGATGTTTCTTTCTATTTAACTTGAAATGTTTCTTTTATTAAATTTGGGAGCTTTTTTTTGTTACACTTGAAATATTTCTTTTGTTAAGTTGAGATGTTTTTCTTTTATTAAACTTTGGATGTTTATTTTTCTTAAACTTGGGATATTTTGATGCAGGTTGATCCCATATGGCGCACAAAAAAATTGCGGTAGAGGGTACAATGGCAGCACGGCAGTTGAAGATAAGATACGATGACGTAATAAGAGGGGATAAGATGGAGTTTCATGTTGACGAAGTTGTTACAACTTATAAGTTTAAAATTTTATTTTTAAAATTTAAAATGTTATTTTTTAAAAGTGATTATAAATTTAAAATTTCATTTTTTTAATAATTTTAAAAAATTGTTTAAGTTAGATTGGTACCTTAGTTGGTTAGCTATCAAATTTAAAACCGTTTTTCACGTGAGAGATAAGAATGATCAATTTCAATTGACCTTTTACTCCTTGATCAATAATAATGCTGAGTAGGGATGTTTGCGGTGCGGTTTGGATCGTTTTTGAGTAAAAAATTCATTCAATTCGAACACTAATTTTATTTGCGGTGTGATTTAGATTGGATGCTTTTTAAAAAATTCTGATCCGATTCGATCCAATTTCAAGCAGTCTGGATTGGATTGGATTTGCGGTTTTATAAATTAAAAAAATTAAATACATATAAAAAGTTTCAATATCAAATTTTAAATAATCAACAATGACATAACAAGTCTCAACAATATCTTAAAAAATCAACGATAACATAACAATAGAAATAAAATTATAGGTTAGTTAAAATAAATAAATAACATTTTGAAAATAAAATATTTATTAAATAATAATAATACATGAATAATATAAAAATGTATAAAAAATTGAACATGTTATAAATATAATTATAAATATAATAATAAAATAATAATATTATAGCACATTGTGCGGTTTGGATTGGATTGAATCGATTATAAATTATATACTACTAATGACCAAGGAAGCAAAAAATAAATTAATTTTTAATAGAAAGTACACTTATAATTATACTCACAATTTGAATAGGGTGAGCCTCTTTGAATTTATTTATGAGCTCCACATTATCAGTCATCTTCTTAACTTTATAAGAAGGTGAAAAATGTGGATTATCAGATATTTGAACTTCAACGATAAAGAGAAAGGTCTTATCAATTAGGTTGAGCAAAAGTGTAGGTGTATCCGATAGATCTCCTTTCTGCAGGGTATTACATAATATATTAATAATAAATAATATAAAAATTACCAATAAAAATATCTTCACTAATATTTTTAGAAATAAATATTGGTTAGATCTTACCAATAGGAGTGGATCAAGTATCTCTACACAGCTTTTTCCCAAAACTTGTTTTGCCTCCTTGTCAAAGACTACAAAACATGCATAGTCAGAATCATCAATGACACCAAGCTTTATTCGGTACCTGCTTAAAAAAGAAAATAACATAAAAAAAAGTTAAATATAGACTTATTCAATATCTAATCCAATGTGCATATACTTTAATTTAAAAATAAATAAATAAATAACCTTGGAGTTATGGATAAAAGGAGATGGCCACAACTTGAACATTTGAAAGTTTTTTGTAAAAATATATGTGGACCTGTTGAATTCACATTGGCCGTACCACCAGTCTGGAGTATCCATAATATGACTTATAGTAGCCAAGACAACACAAATAGAATTCTGAAAAAAAATTATTTAAATTCCCTAAATTTGGTGAGTTTTTAACTAAGCTTAATGTTAGTCAAGATACATTTGTTACTTATTAATATTAATAAAAATATTTATAATAAAATAAGTTAAAATAATAATTTAAAAAGATGAGATTATCAAAATTTTTATATTTATAAAAATAAATAGATAATTACCCATCATCAATCTCTAATTCGATAACAGTATATTTGGTAGATTTGCCATCCTTTTCAAGAGTCTTCTCATTCCCAATTCCAGCAAGATATCCAACAACATCTGAAATGATTTAAAATAAAAAAAATTGTTGTCAATAAATTTGTTAAAAAAAGCGTAGAATAAATTATCAATAAAATAAATAATTATACTTTCTCTAAAATAATAAACTTATCAACTAAATAGGTGCAATCATACCCAGGAGCATTGAGAGTGTCAAAACTCACAAACTTAAATCCATATCGTGGGATACTCGACGATTCTGGAAGTCTGTGCACATCAGTACGTTGGTTTAAATTAACCACGTACTCATGATGTGTAGTCTTGAAGTAACCCTTATTGAGTCCAACACCAAAATATCGTATTTGGTAAGATATTCCTTCCTCCAGCAAATTCATCAATCGAGACACAAAAGCCTTCTTAACTGAGGCGTGTATTTTTCCTCCTTAGAATTAATGAACAAAAAAAGAAACGATTAGATGGGAATAAACAAATAAATTTAAAATATAAATAATATAAATTTAAAATAAAATAGAAAAATATTAGTAGAAAACTCACGTCTTCATCGAGCCAAACCATCTCAATTGAGTATGGCAATGGAGAATTTTCGTAACTTGGTAGTGTCCATAACCGTATCACTCGTATACGTACACACAAATTGTCGATTGTAGGATTGATGTCAGCAATTTTGTGAATACCAGCCATTAGAATAAGTAGAGAGATTTTGGATATATGTAAAGAAAGGGATTGATGTACTTTAAATTGTGGTGCTTTACATCTCTCATAACTTATACTTTTATAGTTGCATCATAACTAAATTTTTTTAAATTTGATTGACTTTAATTTAAAATTTAAAAAATAACAAACTAAGTAAAACAACCTAAACTTAAAATTTGAAAATAACAACCTAAACAAATAATAATTTAAAAATTCTAACATAACGTAAATCTTTATAATAATATAATAATATAATAATATTAGTACGTAACAATCGAAGAATAATTAACGTAAATTTTTTTAAAACTCTAAATTTCTTTAAAAAAATTTATGTAGCTACAATTTAAAAAAAATATTTTAAAATTTTAAAAAAATAATGCTAAAAAGAATTAACAGATATTTAAAAAATAGTGGTATAATATAAAAAAGAACAACCTAAGTAAAATCTAAATAAAATTTAAAAAATAACAACTTAAATAAAATAATTTGAAATTTAAAAAATAACAACCTAAGTAAAATAACCCAAACAAATAAAACAATTTAAAATTTAAAAAACAACAACCTATGTAAAACAACCCAAACTTAAAATTTGAAAATAACAACTTAAGCAAATAATAATTTATAATTTATAAATATAAATCTAAAAATTTCTAGTGACGACACGTAAGCAAATAAACTTCCAGACTCAACGTATGAGCGCCACGTCAGCAAATTGGCTCCCCATTTGTATTACTATAAAGACTAGTATTAAACCCGTGCGATGCACGAGCTTATATTTAAATTTGATATGTTAAATTAAAAATAATATTTTATAATTATAAATTTTTTGAGTTTACTATAACACGATCATCGTCATTATATAATAAACGTATTGAACATGCTGTTTTATCTTTATTCAAAATAAAAAGCAAATAGAAGAGTTTAAAGTCTATAATATTCTTGAATCATAAGGAGAAACACATGAAAAAAATAAGAACATATATAACTGTAATAATAGCATGTCAATTTTACACTAAATTTTATATCAAAAGGCTAATAAAAATTTATCGACAACCTAGTATCTTACTAACTTCATTAGAAAAGCAATTGGCATATGATGTTGTGCTCCTTGTTACACATTTCATCTCAAATATGAAAACAGAGTTATAGATAAATTTGTTATATCTATAGTAAATAGTATACAAAAGTGTAAATCATAACATGCTATTAAAATGAAAATAATATTATTCTTACCTAAATATTATTAAAAACTTATTTGAACACGACATTTGTTGTTGATGACTTTAGATTGCCGTCTTCGTCTAGAATTAAAACCCTGAGGCCACTGCGACTCTTAACTCTTGACAAAGCAATATAAAGTTGTCCATAGGTGAACACTGATTTTGGCAAGTAAAGTCCTACATGTCATAATGATTGACCCTGACTCTTGTTAATGGTCATTGCAAAGCATACTGTTAATGGAAATTGTCTCCGTTGAAACTTAAATGGTAACCCTGAATTTGAAGGGATCAAGTTTATTCTTGGAATGCACACTTTATCTCCAATATTTCTACTGGTCACTACTGTCACTCCAATTACGTTGCTGCCAAGTTCGTTAACTATTAATCTTGTCCCGTTGCATAATCAGGTTTATGTTTTGCAGTAGCATTACAACGACTCATGGCTAAAAAGTCAACTTGTGATTGGGTAGTCCCGAACATTTGATGTCATTTAGGAACTCTGGTGTGAACCACTCTTGTTGTATATCTTCATTCTCATCAGCTTGACATGTTGTGTCAAAACTCAAATACTCCTTTTCCATCCCTAGAAAGATTGTCAAGACAAAATCGTTTACCTTCTCGACACTCTCAAGCATGGGTGCAAAAATTGTCCTACTCTGAAAATACCTGTAATCTGACATGTTTTACAACAAATTTGGATATGCAAAGTCTATCTAATGAAAGAGAGGGTCATCAATAGTTGTAATCAATAGATCATCTGGAATTTTAATTTCTAATTCATCACCAACAACAGAACCAATATTTCAATTTCCAACATCAAGTATCCAATTAACAAATCTCTTCATTTCACCTTCATCTTGATCTGAAGAAGACATTAGAAGCCTCATGTTCGTATGCAGTTTCAAAACCTTACAAAACGACCACAGATGAGATGAGTTAATAGTTGATGTCAATATATTGTGTCTACTCCTTTTCGGAATCACCGGAAGTATCTGTCTGAAATTACCTCCTAGAACAACAACCTTACCACCAAATGGTTGATGTGTCTTATGTTAATTGGTAACTGACATAAGATCCCTGAGCGTCCGATCAAGTGCTTCAAAGCACATTTTATTGAGTATTGGAGCTTCATCCCAAATTATTAAACTACTTTAGATGAGCAGCTCAGCCTTCAAACTGTCATGCTTGATATTGCAAGTAGATTTATCAGTAATTGTAATGGGTATTGAAAATCTAGAATGAGCTGTTCTGCCACCAAGTAGGAGTAAAGACGCAATTCCACTAGATGCGACATTTAAAACAATCTTTCCTCTAGACCGAATAGCAGAAGAAAGTCCATTCCAAATAAATGTCTTACCACACCCACCATGCCCATAAAGGAAGTAAAAACCACCAGAGTCTGTAATAACAGCATTGAGTATCTCATTGAATACTAACCTTTGCTCATGAGTCATCTTTTGTTCCGTATATAAGTTTGTATGAGTCAACTCATTTGTGTCATATGCTAACTCTTCCTCTATTAGCTTATTCTGAAAAAGGCGAACATCAAACATCTCAGGATATGGTATTGATTGATAGTCTCTTAAAGATCTCGCATTGCTATTGAGTATCTTCTCAATCTCAATAAGGCAGAGGTTTTTCAATTTGTCATCAGTCATGTTTAGTCCTAGCAAAAGCACATGGTGGTTTTATGAAATATTTAATAAGTAATTTCAAAATAAAACTATTAATATTATTAATAAAAATAAAAATAATAAGAGAATACAATCTTGATATAAAAAAGACATAGTAAAATATCTTGATTTTTCAAAGCTTTTTTTCCTCTCATATAGTATTCCATCAGTTAATAATGTCCAAGTTGCATTCCAAACACGCTCTGGGTTGCTAATGCTATTAGATATCAGTAGCATCGCAAATAATTTTCTCAATTGATGACCAGATGCAAGTTTAGCTACCTCATTAATAGCTGTAATGAATTCTCTATCATCGCACAGTAGTCCCATGGAATAGCAAGCATCTTGGAAGGTAGAATATGTAATTCCATTAATTGTCCTAATAGACTCATATGTTGTGCAACCTCTCTGAACAACTAACAAAATTCTCATATAATAAATATCACCTGTACCTGATGGAACATAGTTTAACCTCCCGATAGAATACCCTCTTTTGCGTGGATGTCATTCTCTTGCTTCTCTATCATAAACAAATTGATTTGGAAACTCCGCATATGTCAAAATTTGACCTGACTCAAATTTTTTATTGGCCTCCATCGATGCTAAGAACATCGTACATTTTTCTTCCTATTCTTCCACGATTTTCTCAAGATCATCATTGTCTTTAAAGATGATATTTTGCTCTCCAGGCAAATGAAAGGTTTTCATCACTGAAGGCCAATCTAATTCGATTTGTGTGCTCCAATGAATCTATAATAATTATATAGCATATACCAAAGATTGTTTTTAATAGACCAATTGAAAAATTAAATGTTTGGTCTTTAAGTAATAAAAGCATATTAACATACGCTGGCTTTGTAACTAGTCGATATTGTTTGATGTTTGTTGAAGCTGTTGTTGACTTGTCTGATGACATGGGCTATCATATGCTCCACGTGTGATACCTGAATTACTAATACTATTAATATTGGTACATTGTTCTTTTTCACCTACAGAGTGTGGATTAGTAGTTGGAGACCTTGGTTGATAAGGTGTTGGGTTATTACCTAATAAGATAATTCGAGACATTAGTTTCGAACAAATTTTCTGTTAAAGTTTATAATTGAATAAATGGTAGGAAAATCAAAATACATAAAGTGAATGCATATTCACATAATCAAGTTTCAAAAAAAATCATCCAAAAATCAACTTGTATTGATGTTGCTATTTGTAATGTCCGACAACACCGATTCAAAATGCACACCATTGAAACTATCACTCGGATTTCCTATAATTTTTTTATAAACAAATTTAGTAGAATGTTACGAAGATAATATAAACTAATAATTTATTACTTGTCAATAGCTAAATAATGTATAGAAAATATTGTATTTTATGGGATTTTATTTCGCCAAAATACCCGTGACCCACCACGCACATTTGCTCCTTTTTCTCTGTTCCTATTCCATCAAAAATTCTAAATCAATCATTATGTTTTGTTATATATTTATATCCATGTAGTTCTCATTTTCGCTCTATTTTTTTTTTCAACCATTTTACCAACTATCCTGTTTGAATTCAACCACCTCACTCCTCTGCATCTCTACTCAATAAATAAATAACTAAATGCTCAGTTTAACTTCAATGGCGACTTTAATTTTCTTTTCATTCTCATTTATTTAGTTACGTAAATATATTTTACGAAAAATAATATATATTTTTTCACAAAAGTTTCTTTTTTCAAATAAATATAAGTTTAATCTCACAGTCAATAAATTCAACTATTAGTTAAAATCTTTTTTTTATTTCTTTAAATAAAGAAATTGAAAATAAATAGCTTATAATTAAAAAGAAAGAAAAAAATGAAAGTACCTCTATTATTATCCAGAGACAATCTAAAAAATAACAATGTAAATGGAGTAAAGAGAAAATTTATAAATGTGACAAATAAAAAAATTAAATTTAAAAATCAAAACGGTTAAGAAGTCACTTAATTAGGAATTAGTATTAGAATTTCAAATTTCAAAATTTTAAATAGAATTTACTAATTAGTTAGTGCAAATTTTAAATAAAATTTTTTAATTAAAAGTTTGTTTTTCACCAGGAATATAGGAATTTGCTAATTTAAAAATGATTTTATTAGTTTTGTCATAAATAATGTCAATCCTATTATTTGTCGATAAAAATAAATAAAATTAAATACAATCTAAAAATTAATAACCTTACAAATTACATAAATTTAGAAAAATATTTAAAAAGAGAAAAAAAATGAAAGTATTTCTATTGTGCAGAAATAATTTAAAAGATAACAATGTAAATTGAGTAAAGAGAAAATTTATAAATGTGGAAAGTAAAAAAATTTAAATTTAAAAATCGAAACGGTTAAAAAGTCACATAATTAGGAATTAGTATTAGAATTTAAAATTTTAAATTTTTAAATAGAATTTTCTAATTAGTTAGTACAAATTTTAAATTTTTAAATAAAATTTCCTAAATTAATTCAATTTTGTCGGAACAACATTGGAAACAGAATTAAATATAGAAAAATGTCAAATTAAAATTTTTTTTTAAATAGTATAAATAACCTCACATTTTAATAAGACTGGTAATTCTATTTACTTTAATATAATCTTTTGTAATTAGCATAGTAACTTATAAATTATATAAAATTTTAAAAAATATTCTCAGACCAATTACTTACTTAAAAATTCAAAAAAAAAGTTTATTTGAATTTAAATTTAAAATTTTAAACATAATACTTTAATTAAAAATTATAATTAGATTTTCTTTTTAAAATAAGTACACATTAAAATTCAATAACTAACTTAATTGTATCAACAATAATTCATATGAGAAATTTATAACTTTATGACATTAAATACTAAATTAAAAATTAACAGAATATTAACGATGTGAATCAAATTAAAAATAAAACCATAATTAATAACCAAATAACTTCAATTTATATTTAAAAAAATTATAAATTTCAAACATAAAAATCCAAAAGAACTAAAAGAAAAATAACAACTCAAGAAAGGACAATGTTTCCACCAAAAAACAAACATATACTTGACATTATTCTATTAGATATACTCTAAAAGGGATTCTAAAACATGTGCATCCAAATTCTCAAGTTTCATTCTCAATCTTGATCTTCTTGCAAGTTGAGGTATCTCCTTGCACTTTCGAATCTTCCGACTTCGAGGATAGTCGCTTGGTTGGTGTAATAGCATTTTCCAACACTTCGGATTCATCATTGTCCGCAACTTCATTGGAGAATTCAAGCAACAAATTCTGTACAAAATACTACGTTAAATTAAAGACTTCCTTCTCACCTTTGATTTTATCTCAATAATATTTTTTTAATAAAATAAAGATCTAACTTTGAGAAAACAAACAAACAAAAAATTCATTTTTTGAACAAATACCTTAATACCTTCTACTTTCTCCCCTTCAATGATTGAGGAAGTCTTTGAAGTTGGAAGCAAACCACCGGTGTAGTCAACATCCTAAAATTATAATTAGTTATTAATTATTATTTATAAATTAGATACTACTAATGACCAAAGAAGAGAAAAATAAACTGCTTTTTAATAGAAAGTACACTTATAAACTGTATGTACTCACAATTTGAATAGGGTGAGCCTTTTTGAATTTATTTATGAGGGACACATTATCAGTCATCTTCTTAACTTTATAAAAAGGTGAAAAAAATATGGATTATCAGATATTTAAACTTCAACGATGAAGAGAAATGTCTTATTAATTAGGTTGAGTAAAAGTGTAGGTGTGTCCGACAGATCTCCTTTCTGCAGGGTATTACATAATATATTAATAATAAATAATATAAAAATTAATATTAAAAATATTTTCACTAATGTTTTTAGAAATAAATATTGGTTAGAATTTACCAATAAGAGTGGATCAAGTATCTCTACACAGATCTTTCCCAAAACTTGTTTTGCCTCCTTGTCACGAATCGAGACACAAGAACCCTCTTAACTGAGGCGTGTATTTTTCCTCCCTAAAATTGATAAACAAAAATCAAAGAACAATTAGATGGGAATAAACGAACAAATTTAAAATATAAATAATATAAATTTAAAACAAAATAAAAAATATTAGTAGAAAACTCACGTCTTCATCGAGCCAAACCATCTCAATTAAGTATGGCAATGAAGAATTACCGTAACTTGATAGTGTCTATAACCGTATCACTCGTATACGTACACACAAATTGTCGATTGTAGGTTTGATTTCCGCGATTATGTGACATCCATTGGAATAAGTAGAGAAATTTTAGATTTTGGATGTATGTAAAGAAAGGGGTTTGATGCACTTTGAATTGTGGTGCTACACATATCTCATAACTTATACTTTTATAGTTGACTCATAGCTAAAATTTTTTAAATTTGATTGACTTTAATTTAAATTTGAATTAAATTTGCAGATAAAGTAAATAAATATATTAACAATTTTTAAAATTCTAAATTAACGTAAATATATTTAAATTTACGTATGTAGCTGCAATTTTTGAAAAAAATCTACAAAAATTTAAAAAATAGTGCTAAAAAGAATCAATAAATTTTTAAAAATTAGTGTTAAAATTTAAAAAATAACAACCTAAGTAAAACAATTTAAAATTTAAAAAATAACAACCTAAGTACAACAATCTAAGATTTAAAAAATAACAACCTAAATAAAAAATTTAAAATTTAAAAAATAACAACATAAGTATAACAACCCAAATAAATAATTTAAAATTTGAAAAAATAACAACCAAAGCAAATAATAATATAATTTATAAATATAAATCTAAAAAAATTTCTAGTGACGACACCTAAACAAATAAACTCCCAAACTCAACGTATGAGCGCCACATCAGCATATGAGCTTCTCATTTGTATTACTATAAAGATTTGAACTTCAACGATGAAGAGAAATGTGTTATCAATTAGGTTGAGTAAAAGTGTAGATATATCTGATAGATGGTATACATAATATATTAATAATAAATAATATAAAAATTACCATTAAAAAATATCTTCACGAATGTTTTTAGAAATAAATATTGGTTAGAACTTATCAATAGGAGTGGATCAAGTATCTCTGCACAGCTCTTTCCCAAAACTTATTTTGCCTCCTTGTCAAAGATTACGAAACATGCACAGTCAGAATCACCAATGACACCAAGTTTTATTCGGTACCTGCTTAAAAAAAAATAACATAAAAAAAAGTTAAATATAAACTTATTCAATATCTAATCCAATGTGCATAGACTTTTATTTAAAAAAATAAATAAATAACCTTTGAGTTATGAACATTTGAAAGGTTTTGTAAAAGCATATGTGAACCTGTTGCATTCACATTGGCCGTACCACTAGTTTAGAGTATCCATAATATGACTTATAGTAGCCAAGACAACACAAACAACATTCTTAAAAAAAAAAACTTAATGATTTAAATTTCTTAAATTTGGTGAGTTTTTAAATCTAAAGGATATACTTAAATAAATAAGATGAATAAACAAAAATAATCTATATAGAACGAATTTCCATTATTTTTTTCTCAACTTTTTTTCAAAAAAGAAAATTACCATATCTAATTCTTTCAACTGCTCAATAGTTTTGCCTTGATAAATTTTTAAGAATGCAGCCTCATTTGGAATTCCATCGATGTTATCCCTAGATTCTTCAAATCTTACAAAGCTAGATAAATAAAGCAAATTTAAAAAAACTATGTTCGATAACACACACATAGTATAAAACTAAAGAATTAAAAAAAATATACCCACCTATTTTTAAATTGGATGACACTTGCATCTTTAAGATTGAAGAACATCTTTGTGCCATACATAAAATTTTGTAAAACAATCCTTTTTAAAAAATTTAATTTAATACAAAATGAGTAAAAATTCACATAAAAAATGAGTAAAAGTTCACATATAAAAATATATTGTTAAAAAATTATGGATAAATATTACCATTATATAATTTCACTCTAACAAATTGTAAGACGACAACAGCTCCATCCTTATTGCCGGATCCCAAAAAAGCATTTAATTCATGTGCATAGTTGCCAAAAAATACACACTCCATTATATAGAATGTTTAATGTTAAATATTTTTTTATAATAAAATAAACAAAAAATAATTATAACTAAAAAAGTAACTACCAATAAAATAATATTAAATTATATATATATATATATATATATATATATATATATATATTTTATAATTATAACTAAAAAAGTAATTACCGATAAAATAATATCAAATTATATATATATATATATATATATATTATATTTTTAAAATTAAAAAATTAATAATAAAATTAAAATATCAAACACAATTTAAAAAAATTAATAATTAATTTATTATTTTAAATTCGTAAGAAACAAATCACGGAAAGAATGCTTTTTATTATTTTTTTTAAATTTAAATACTTTTTTTTTAAATCAATCCGAAGTGATTTTTTCAAAAAATTTAAATACTTGACGTTTAAAAATGGCGTCTTTTGAATCTAAAAAATTATAACTAAGCTTAATGTTAGTTAAGATACATTTGTTACTTATTAATAATATTAATAAAAATATTTATAATAAAATAAGTTAAAATAACAATTTAAAAAAATGAGATTATCAAAATTTTTATATTTATAAAAATAAATGTATAATTACCCATCATTAAGCTCTAATTCAATAATAGTGTGCTTGGTAGATTTATTATCTTTTTCAAGAGTTCTTTCTCTCCCAATTTTAGATCAATAAGTTTGCTAAAAAAAAAACACAGCCGAAATTATCAATAAAATAAATAAATTTATAAATAAATCATACTTTTTTTTAAATAATAAACTTACCAACTAAATAGGTGCAATCGTACCGAGGAGTATTGAGAGTGTCAAAACTCACAAACTTAAATCTATATCGTGGGATATTTGACAATTTTAGAAGTCTGTGCACATCAGTACGTTGGTTTAAATTAACCACATACTCATGATGTGTAGTCTTGAAGGAACCCTTATTGAGTCCAATACCAAAATATCTTATTTGGTAAGATATTCCTTCCTCCAGCAAATTCACAAATCGAGACACAAAAGCCCTTTTTAACTGAGGCATGTATTTTTCTTCCCTAGAATTGATAAACAAAAATCAAAGAACGATTAGATGGGAATAAACAAATAAATTTAAAATATAAATAATATAAATTTAAAACAAAATAGAAAATTATTAGTAGAAAACTCACGTCTTCATCGAGCCAAACCATCTCAATTAAGTATGGCAATGGAGAATTTTCGTAATTTGGTAGTGTCCATAACCGTATCACTCGTATATGTACACACAAATTGTCGATTGTAGGGTTAATGTCTGCAATTTTGTAAATAACAGCCATTAGAATAAGTAGAGAAATTTTAGATATACGTAAAGAAAGGAATTGATGTACTTTAAATTGTGGTGCTATACATATCTCATAACTTATATTTTATAGTCGACTCATAACTAAAATTTTTTAAATTTGATTGACTTTAATTTAAATTTAAATTAAATTTGTAGACAAAGTAAATAAATATAAATATAAATATATTAAAAATTTTTAAAATTCTAAATTAACGTAAATCTTTATAGTAATATTAGTATGTAACAACCGAAGTATAATTAACGTAAATCTTTTTAAAACTCTAAATTTCTTTAAAAGAACGTATGTAGCTCAAATTAAAAAAAATCAACAAAATTTTAAAAAATAATGCTAAAAAGAATTAACAAATTTTTAAAATATAGTGTTAAAATTTAAAAAATAACAACTTAAGTAAAATAATTTAAAATTTAAAAAATAACAACCTAACCTAAGTATAACAATCTAAAATTTAAAAAATAACAACCTAAATAAAATAATTTAAAATTTAAAAAATAACAACTCAAGTAAAACAATCTAAACAAATAAAATAACAATCTAAGTAAAACAACCTAAACAAAAGATTTAAAATTTGAAAATAATAACCTAAGTAAATAATAATTTATAATTTATAAATATAATTCTAAAAATTTCTAATACGACACCTAAGCAAATAAACTTTCAGACTCAACGTATGAGTGCCACGTCAGCACATGTGCTCTCCATTTGTATTACTACTAGTGTTAAACCCGTGCGATTATTTAAATTTGATAAGTTAAATTAAAAATAATATTTTATAACCATATATTTTTTAAATTTAGTATAACACTATCATCGTCGTTATATAATAAACGTGTTAAATATGTTGTTTTATCTTTATTCAAAGTAAAATATAAATAGACGAATTTGAAGTTTATAATATTCTTGAACCATAAGGAGGGAGACATGAAAAAAATAAGAATATATATAACTGTAATAATAGCATGTTAATTTTACACTAAATTTTATATCAAAAAGCTAATAAAAATTTATCAATCGATAATCTAGTATCTTAGTAACTTCATTAGAAAAGCAATTGGCATACGATGTTGTACTCCTTGTTACATATTTTATTTCAAATCTGAAAAAGAGTTATAGATAAATTAGTTATATCTATAGTAAATATTTGTACAAAAGTATAAATCATGACATGCTATTAAAATAAAATAATATTATTCTTACCTAAATATTATTAAAAACCTCTTTGAACACGACATTTGTTGTTGATGACTTTGGATTGCCGTCTTTGTCTAGAATTAAAACCATGAGGCCACTGCGACTCTTAACTCTTGACAAAGCAACATAAAGTTGTCCATGGGTGAACACTAATTTTGGAAAATAAAGCCCTACATGTGATAATGATTGACCCTGACGCTTGTTAATGGTCATTGCAAAGCATACTGTTAATGAAAATTGTCTCCGTTGGAACTTAAATGGCAATCCTGAATCTGAAGGGATCAAGTTCATTCTTGGAATGTACTTTTATCTCCAATATTTTTACCAGTCACTACCATCGCTCCAATTACGTTGCTACCAAGTTCGTTAACTATTAATCTTGTCCCGTTGCATAAACCTGAAGTTTGGTCTATGTTTCACAGTAGCATTACAACGACTCCTGGCTTCAAAGTCAACTTGTGATTGGGTAGTCCCGAACATTTGATGTCATTTAGGAACTCTGGTGTGAACCACTCTTGTTGTACATCTTTATTCTCATCAGCTTGACATGTTGTGTCAGAGCTCAAATACTCCTTTTACATCCCTGAAAAGATTGCCAAGACAAAATCGTTTACCTTCTCGACACTCTCAAGCATGGGTGCAAGAATTGCCCTACTCTGAAAATACCTGTAATCTGACATGTTTTGCAACAAATTTGGATATGCAAAGTCTACCAAATGAGAGAGAGTGTCATCAGTAGTTGTAATCAATAGATCATCTAGAATTTCAACTTCTGATTCATCACCAACAATAGAGCCAATATTTCCATTTCCAACATCAAGTATCCAATTAGCAAATCTCTTCATTTCACCTTTATCTTGATCCGAAGAAGACATTAGAAGTCTCATATTCGTATGCAGTTTCAGAACCTTACAAAATGACCACAGATGGGATGAGTTAATAGCAGATGCCAATATATCGTGTCTACTTCCTTTCGGAATCACCGGAAGTATCTGTCTGAAATCACCTCCTAGAACAACAACCTTACCACCAAATGGTTTATGTGTCTTATGTTGATCGGTAACTGACATAAGATCCCTGAGCGTCCGATCAAGTGCTTCAAAGCACATTTTATTGAGCATTGGAGCTTCATCCCAAATTATTAAGCTACTTTGGATGAGCAGCTCAGCCTTCAAACTGACATGCTTGATGTTGCAAGTAGATTCATCAGTAATTGTAATGGGTATTGAAAATCTAGAATGAGCCGTTCTGCCACTAGGTAGGAGTAAAGAAGCAATTCCACTGGATGCGATATTTAAAACAATTTTTTCTCTAGACCGAATAGTAGAAGAAAGTCAATTCCAAATAAATGTTTTACCACACCCACCATGCCCATAAACGAAGTAAAAACCACCAGAGTCTGTAATAACAGCATTGAGTATCTCATCAAATACTAACCTTTGCTCATGAGTCATCTTTTGTTCCGTATATAAGTTTGTATGAGTCAACTCATTTGTGTCATATGCTAACTCCTCCTCTATTAGCTTATTCTGAAAAAGGCGAATATCAGACATCTTAGGATATGGCATTGATTGAGTCTCTTAAAGATCTCGCATTGCTGTTGAGTATCTTCTCAATCTCAATAAGGCAGAAATTTTTCAATTCGTCATCAGTCATGTTTAGTCCTAGCAAAAACATATGGTGGTTTTATGAAATATTTAATAAGTAATTCAAAAATAAAACTATTAATATTATTAATAAAAATAAAGATAATAAGAGAATACAATCTTGATATATATATAAAAAGACATAGTAAAATACCTTGGTTTTTCAAAGCTTTTCTCCTCTCATATAGTATTCCATCACCTAATAATGTCCAAGTTGCATTCCAAATACGCTCTGGGTTGCTAATGCTATTAGATATCAGTAGCATCGCAAATAGTTTTCTCAATTGATAACCAGATGCAAGTTCAGCTACCTCATTAATAGTTCCAATGAATTCCCTATCATCGCACAGTAGTCCCATGGAATAGCAAGCATCTTTGAAGCTAGAATATATAATTCCATTAACTGTCCTAATAAACTCATATGTTGTGCTTGTGCAACCTCTCTGAACAGCTAACAAAATTCTCATATAATAAATATCACCTGTACCCAGTGGAACATAATTTAACCTCCCGTTAGAATACCCTCTTTTGCGTGGATGCCATTCCCTTGATTCTCTATCATAAATAAATTGATTTGGAAACTCAACATACGTCAAAGTTTGACCTGCTTCAAATTTTTTATTGGCCTCCATCCATGCTAAGAACATCGTACATTTTTCTTCCTCTTCTTCCACGATTTCTTCAAGATCGTCATCATCTTTAAAGATGATATTTTGCTCTCCAGGCAAATGAAAGGTTAATCTCATCATTGAAGGCCACCTTTGATGAATATTATACGCTAAGGTTCTCCACACAGCCTCACATGCAGACAAATATCTGCAATCATAAAATTGTTTGATCTCATCAATAACCTGAGCATCCTCTCCACTGGAAGCTTCCTTTGTAACTCCAACTGCTACCCTGTCTGCACCTTTATTCACGTACTTGAACAAATATTTGATAGCATTCGATTTGTTGCAGTACTCTACATTAACATGCGCTTGATAAGACATCAGCAGATATGCATTGTATGGAACCACATTTCTATTATCCATATGGACTCCCTTCTTCTCAGTAACCACCCCTGTGTCTCGTCTTCTATATGATGGGTATCCACTATCATCGATAACTGTGGTTTTACTAAATGTCTTGGGATAATATTTGGTGCAGTACCCATCTTTCATGCAGGGAGATTTTGAGAATGCTCTACCACATGGTCCATGAATCATATATGTAGATACAGCTCTAAACAATTTTGGGTGCCGAACAGGATCTGACAACTCTGAAGATATTAACTGATCAATTTGAGTTGTCGTTGTTATCTTATGGTCTCCACTTAACCATAAAAGAATGTGAGCATGTGGTTGACCTATTTTTTGGAATTCCACCGTATACATCCCTTATACCAAAAAGATAAAAAAAATTACATGTTATATTTAAACTATCTATTTTATGTATATACTTTGATAAATTAATGGTGAAAATAAAAAATCAACAATATGTTAAGTAAGAAAATATTTTGCCATTTATTTTATAACAATCTAAAGGAATATTTCTCTAAAAATAAGGTTGGATGATGAGCAATACCTGCATCTAGCACTCCAAATGGAATTCCTTGCTTAAGATCCGAGATTATCATGTCAAGCTTAATTTTGAACACTCTACACGATATATCCGGCCGGTCTTCAACCTTTAAGTTCCTTGGATTGTTAACCCTGCCAATCTCTTGCCAACTCGAGTTACATGTCATTGTGATGAAGAGTTATGGATATCCATTTTTCTTACAAATTGACATAGCATCTTGACAATTATTAAACATGTATCTCAATCCACCAGTGAAGGATGCAGGTAGGATGATACGTTTACCTGCTTTAGAAGTACGTGTCTCACCCCTAACAACTGCATCTTGAATCCCTTTGTATATATCACTCCTCACCTTGGTTTGGTTGTTTCGATAGTAGGTCAACCTTTGTGCTTCAATCATAGAAAAGCAATCAACCAAGAACTGCTGAAATAATCTTCCACCATTGACAATGGTTGCATACTCGACCTTTCTCTCTTGTATTCTAAATGCTATGAAGTCCCTTAAACTCACACGCTGTCTGTTTCTATTTGCATCAGCCCTATGAGATTCTCGCAAAGGAATGTCTTCTTGGTAGCCATCTTCACCATAAGGAAACATCATAGGGTACTGAAGAGGAATAAATGCGGTGTGTGTCTCATGAATCCTTTGCAGATGTCCGGACTTTAATTGAACTATAATATCACGTCCTGCATCTCCATAATCAAAATCTCCTACTATTAGAGCTGTGACCTCGTTAGAAGATGATAAATTGTAGACTCTCGCGTCCTTTGATCTTTTCCGGTACAACCGTAGCCTTATATTTGCAATATCTGCTTGATTCAGGTAGTTTTTCACTATCCTAAATGTGTGAGCAAGAACATTATGTTGATCGATCATGTCCTTGAGATCTAGAACTAAGAACTGGTCAATGTTGTTGTTGGTTGTTCTTGAACTGTATATAACATCAATTAAAAATATTAGTATTCATAATTAACCAAAATCAAAGTACGAACTACCTAAATATATTTTTAATCAGTTTGGAATGCATGATACAAACCTGAAAATCTCTATCCTGTTTGAGACCTCATTTTCTGTATCATAAATATATAACTCGCGAATTTTGGTCTTTGTTCCTCAATTGGCACCAAGTTTCCAATTCTGTGGTAGTTTTGTCTACTCACAATGAACTGAGGAGGACCTGTCCCATCATTGATGGAGGTCTCTATTTTACCTCCGAGGGACGTGAAGCAAAACATGCTATTATAAGTTCTTATATTATCCTTAAAGTGTTTGCTTCTCTGGTCTGCTCTAGATATTAAACCTTGCAAGAGCTGAGGTGGACGTTGCAAAAAGGGCAGTTGTACCTTTCCTCGCATACAACATATTGAGAACTCAATACTGGATCCTGTTTTGGACTTCTCTGATCTCTCCTCATACTACATCATGGTGTCGTAATGCCGACAAAAAAATTCTGGGTCACCAATATCTATCACATCTAATAATCACCAAGATAATAAATTATGTTTCAGTTATATCTGCAACAAATACTTTATATAAAAATATATCTTTCTTTCACCATGTTAAGTATAAAAATAATATTTATAAAAGATTATCGAAGACTGCAATTTATGGATTAAAAAGATGAGATCATATAATACAATTTCATTGTACCAACCTCAAGGTTTAAGTTTTACATGCATGCTAATCAAACAATAAGAATTACAATAAATCAATGTTCAAATACAAAAATTATAATATATAACCATATCTTAGTTTGAATTTTAAAAACTTGAACACTAAACGATAATTTTTTGTTTATAAAAAGTATAACAATAGTAAATAATAAAGTGCTGATATTGCTACTTCTTAGATTACCTGTATTCTCAGCAACATCAAATATGGCTGGGTATTCAATTTGCACAGAATCATCTAATATAGTCGTGTTTTCAGTAATATCCTCAACTTCAAAAATTTTTGAAAGATTTATAGTCAATTCCTTTAAGAATGTTTTTCTTTGTCTCAGGTGTCTTCCTTTTTCAGCTATGCACACTTCTTCTAATTCTTTAGTATCTAAATTTGAATTAGATGTACTTACTCCTGTAATCATTAGAGATAATAAATCAAGCACTTTATATTATAAATAAAGAAAAATGAATATATGTTAAATGTTTGGCTTTGTGATAATTATAATCTATCATGCTTATCTTACCATGTCTCTTTTGAAGTAGCATAGTCTTCCTATTCAGTCTTGCATCCCTTTGCAATCTAATTCGATTTGTGTACTCCAATGAATCTATAATAATTATTTAGCATATACCAAAGATTGTTTTTAATAGACCAATTGAAAAGTTAAATGTTTGGTCTTTAAGTAATAAAAACATATTAACATACGCTGGCTTTGCAACTGGTCGATATTGTTTGATGTTTGTTGGAGCTGTTGTTGACTTGTGTGATGACATGGGATATCATATGCTTCGCGTGTGATACCCGAATTACTAATATCACTAATATTGGAACATCGTTCTTTTTCACCTACAGAGTGTAGATTAGTAGTTGGAGACCTTGATTGATATGGTGTTGGGTTATTATCTAATAAGATAACTCGAGATATTAGTTTTGAACATATTTTATGTTAAAGTTTATAATTGAATAAATAGTAGGAAAATCAAAATACATAAAGTGCATGTACATTCACATAAGTAAGTTCCAAAAAAATCATCCAAAAATCAACCTGTATTGATGCTATTTGTAATGTTCGACAACACCGATTGAAAATGCACACTATTGGAACCATCACTCGAATTTTCTGTAATTTTTTCATAACAAATTTAGTAACATATTACGAAAACAATGTAAATTAATAATTTATTACTTGTCAAGAGCTAAATAATATATAAAAAATATTATATTTTATGGACTTTCATTCGGCCAAAATACTCATGACATGTTAGTTATTTTTTGTATGAAATCTACCTTGAATTGTGGTCCGCTTTGTAATTTCTTTGTCTTTTAATATCAATTTTCTCTTCAATCTTGCTTCTTTTTGGACTTCTTGCATCTTTCAATATATACCTGAAAATACCAAATAAATAAATTTTTTAACCAATTAAAAATATATATACATTATACATAATACATTTTTATTATCAATTTTTTTATATTATTAAAAAAATAAAGTACACAGGAGTGACATCATTTGTTTTTGGTATACATGTCCATCAAAACATAGACATGGGAGTACAAAGGAGTATATGTATGGTGTTTATTTACTGAGACAAAAATGATAAAAGACATGGTCATACACAAATACCCATTAAAAACATGTATTTTGTGTCTGTCTAAAATGTTGAGACACTAATTTTTTTACAATTTTTTTCATGTCTAACTTACCATATATAATATGAAATTAGTGTCTTCCTATGTCTATATAAAATCGCACAGGTTTTATTTTTATTGGCTGCTTTAATTTCCTTTTTATTCTCATTTATTTAGTTACGTAAACATATTTTACGGAAAATAATATATATTTTTTTACAAAAGTATCTTTTTTCAAATAAATATAAGTTTAATCTCACGATCAATAAATTCAACTTATAGTTAAAATCTTTTTTTTTTCATTTCCTTAAATAAAGAGATTGAAAATGAATAACTTATAAGTAAAAAGAGAGAAAAAGATGAAAGTACATCTATTGTTGTGTTGAGATAATCTAAAAAATAACAATGTAAATGAAGTAAATAGAAAAAATTTATAAATGTGACAGATAAAAAAATTTAAATTTAAAAATCAAAACAGCTAAGAAGTCACTTAATTAGGAATTAGTATTAGAATTTTAAGTTTCAAATTTTTAAATAGAATTTTCTAATTAGCTAATGCAAATTTAAAATTTTTAAATAAATTTTTTTAATTAAACGTTTGTTGTTCATTAAGAATATAGGAATTTGTTAATTTACAAATAAATTTTATTAGTTTCGTCATAAATAGTATCAATCCTATTATTTATCGATAAAAATAATAAAATTAAATATAATCTAAAAATTAATAACCTTATAAATTACGTAAATTTAGAAAAAAATATTTAAAAAGAGAGAAAAAGATGAAAGTACTTCTATTGTGGAGAGATAATCTAAAAGATAATAATAAAAATTTATAAATGTGGCAAGTAAAAAAATTAAATTTAAAAATCGAAATGGTTAAGAACTTACTTAATTAGAAATTAGTATTAGAAATTCAAATTTTAAATTTTTAAATAGAATTTTTTAATTAGTTAGTATAAATTTTAAATTTTTAAATAAAATTTTCTAATCAAACGTTCGTTGTCTATTAGGAATATAAAAATTTGTTAATTTAAAAATAATTTTTTTTAGTTTCATCATAAACAGTATTAACTTTATTATACCTTTTCTAAAATTTAAATAGTATTACATTTTTTTTAAAATAGTATAAATAACCTCACATCTTAATAAGACTGGTAATTTTATTTACTTTATTATAATCCTTTGTAATTAGTATAGTAGCTTATAAATTATATAAATTCTTAAAAAATATTCTCAAACCCAATTGCTTACGTAAAAATTAAAAAAAAAGCATATTTGAATTTAAATTTAAAATTCTAAACATAATACTTTAATTAAAAATTATAATTAGATTTTTTTTAAATAAATACACATTAAAAATTAATAATTAACTTAATTGTATCAATAATAATTCAAAGAAGAAATTTATAACTTTATGACATTAAATACTAAATTAGAAATTAACATAATATCAACGGTGTGAATCGAATTAAAAATAAAACCATAAGTAATAACCAAATAACTTCAATTTATATTTAAAAAAATTCTAAATTTCAAACATAAAAATCTTTATTATACCTTTTCTAAAATTTAAACAGTATTACATTTTTTTTAAATAGTATAAATAACCTCACATCTTAATAAGACTGGTAATTCTATTTACTTTATTATAATCCTTTGTAATTAGTATAGTAGCTTATAAATTATATAAATTCTTAAAAAATATTCTCAAACCCGATTGCTTACGTAAAAATTTAAAAAAAAAAAGCATATTTGAATTTAAATTTAAAATTCTAAACATAATACTTTAATTAAAAATTATAATTAGATTTTTTTAAATAATACACATTAAAAATTAATAATTAACTTAATTGTATCAATAATAATTCAAAGAAGAAATTTATAACTTTATGACATTAAATACTAAATTAGAAATTAACATAATATCAACGGTGTGAATCGAATTAAAAATAAAATCATAAGTAATAACCAAATAACTTCAATTTATATTTAAAAAAATTCTAAATTTCAAACATAAAAATCGAAAAGAACCAAAAGAAAAATAACAACTCAAGAAAAGATAATGTTTCCACCAAAACAAACATATGCTTGGCATTATTCTATTAGATAGACTCTAAAAGGGATTCCAAAACATATGCATCCAAATTCTCAAGTTTCATTCTCAATCTTAATCTTCTTGCAAGTTGAGGTATCTCCTTGCACCTTCGAATCTTCCGACTCCGAGGATAGTCGCTTGGTTGGTGTAATAGCATTTTTCAACACTTCGGATTCATCATTGTTCGCAACTTCATTAGAGAATTCAAGCAACAAATTCTGTACAAAATACCACGTTAAATTAAAGACATCCTTCTCACATTTGATTTTATCTCAATAATATTTTTTGAATAAAATAAAGATTTAATTTTTAGAAAACAAACAAACAAAAAATTCATTTTTTGAACAAATACCTTAGCACCTTCTACTTTCTCCCCTTCAATGATTGATGATGCCTTTGAAGTTGGAAGCAAACCACCGATATAGTTAACATCCTAAAATTATAATTAGTTATTAATTATTATTTATAAATTAGATACTACTAATGACCAAAGAAGAGAAAAATAAACTAATTTTTAATAAAAAATACACTTATAATTACAGTTACAACGAATTTCAATTATTTTTTTCTCAACTTTTTTTCAAAAAAGAAAATTACCGTATCTAATTCTTTTAATTGCTCAATGATTTTGCCTTGATAAATTTTTAAGAATGCAGCCTCATTTGGAATTCCGCCGATGTTACCTCTAGGTTCTTCAAATCTTACAAAGCTAGATAAATAAAGTAAAAAAAAAAAAACTATGTTAGATAACACACACATAGTATGAAACTAAAGAATTAAAAATAAAAAACCCACCTATTTTTAAATTGGATGACAGTTACCTTTTCTGGAAAATTTAATTTAATACAAAATAAGTAAAAATTCACATAAACAATAAGTAAAAACTCACATATAAAAATATATTGTTAAAAAATTATGAATAAATTTTACCGTTATATAACTTCACTCTAACAAATTGTAAGACGACAACAGCTGCATCCTTATTGCCGGATCCCAAAAAAGCATTTAATTCATATGCATAATTGCCAAAAAGTGCACACTCCATTATTTTTCTATATCAAATAGAATGTTTAATGTTAAATATATTTTTTTATAACAAAATAAACAAAAAATAATTATAACTAAAAAAGTAACTACCAATAAAATAATATCAAATTATATATATTTTATATTTTTAAAATTTAAAAATTAATAATAAAATTAAAATATCAAATACAATTTAAAAAAATTAATAAATAAATAATTAATTATTTTAAATTCGTAATAAACAAACTACGGAAAGAATGCTTTTTTTATTAATTTTTTTTTTAAATTTAAAATTTTTTTTAAATCAATCCGAAGTGATTTTTTCAAAAAATTTAAATACTTAGACGTTTAAAAACGGTGCCTTTGAATCTAAAAAATTTTAACTAAGCTTAATGTTAGTTAAGATACATTTGTTACTTATTAATAATATTAATAAAAATATTTATAATAAAATAAGTTAAAATAATAATTTTAAAAAATGAGATTATCAAAATTTTTATATTTATAAAAATAAATAGATAATTACCTATCATCAATCTCTAATTCGATAACAGTATACTTGATAAATTTATCATTCTTTTTAAGAGTATGTGCACATCAGTACGTTGGTTTAAATTAACCACATACTCATGTTGTGTAGTCTTGAAGTAAACCTTATTGAGTCCAACACCAAAATATCTTATTTGGTAAGATATTCTTTCCTCCAACAAATTCATGAATCGAGACATAAAAGTCCTCTTAACTGAGGCGTGTATTTTTCCTCCCTAGAATTAATGAAAAAAAAAACGATTAGATGGGAATAAACAAATAAATTTAAAATATAAATAATATAAATTTAAAATAAAATAGAAAAATATTAGTAGAAAACTCACGTCTTCATCGAGCCAAACCATCTCAATTGAGTATGGCAATGGAGAATTTCTGTAACGGTAATGTCCATAACAGTATCACTCGTATACGTACACACAAATTATCGATTGTAGGATTGATGTCAACAATTTTGTGAATACCAGCCATTGGAATAAGTAGAGAGATTTTAGATATATGTAAAGAAAGGAATTGATGTACTTTAAATTGTGGTGTTTTACATCTCTCATAACTTATACTTTTATAGTTGCATCATAACTAAATTTTTTTAAATTTGGTTGACTTTAATTTAAAATTTTAAAAATAACAAACTAAGTAAAATAACTAAAACTTAAAATTTGAAAATAACAATTTAAACAAATAATAATTTAAAAATTTTAAACTAACGTAAATCTTTATAGTAATATTAGTATGTAACAACCGAAGAATAATTAACGTAAATTTTTTTAAAACTCTAAATTTCTTTAAAAAAATTTATGTAGCTGTAATTTAAAAAAAAATCAACAAAATTTTAAAAAATAATGTTAAAAAGAATTAATAGATTTTTAAAAAATAATGTTAAAATATAAAAAAGAACAATCTAAGTAAAATCTAAATAAAATTTAAAAAATAACAACTTAAATAAAATAATTTAAAATTTAAGAAATAACAACCTAAGTAAAACAATTCAAACAAATAAAATAATTTAAAATTTAAAAAATAGCAACCTAAGTAAAATAATCCAAACTTAAAATTTGAAAATAACAATTTAAGCAAATAATAATTTATAATTTATAAATATAAATCTAAAAATTTCTAGTGGCAACACGTAAGCAAATAAACTTCTAAACTTAACCTATGAACATCACGTCAGCAAATGAGCTCCCCATTTATATTACTATAAAGATAAAGATAAAAATAAAAATAAAGATATAAAAATAAAGATAAAGATAAAAATTAGATGAACGATTTAATTTGCATCGGTTTAAATTTGAAAACCTAATACTGAGTACAAAATTAACAAATATAAAAGGATGAGATGGTGAACAAATTTTGAACACCAAAACAACAGTCTAGTCGAAGAAAGGCAAAGAGAAGTGTCTGGAATTTTCTTTGCCCAACGCTCGCGCACACGAAATTCTAGAATCGTTTCTTCCGCCGCAAGTTCCCTCCCCACATAATCTTATTCCTCCCCTCTCTTTCTCTGTCACAGAATCATCACCTAACCAATTGCATCACCGCGCTGCTTTCAGAGTTGAACGCAATCACCAATCACAAGAAAGAAAGAACGAACGATGGAAGTGAGAATCGGAAGAACAGTTTCTCGGGGAATGATCCCACTGCTGGCCCTCCACACCTTCAGCGAGTACTACCGCTCCAACTCAAAACCCCCCATCACCGCCGCCCTCATCGCCGCCAACACCCTCATCTACCTCCGCCCCTCCTTCCTCCACTCCCTCCTCCCCTCCATCGACCAAGTCTGGTTCAACCCCCACCTCATCCTCAGGGTAAGTCCATTCCCCTCTCACTCTTCACTTTTCATAATTCACATTTGACCCTTCAATTTCATCTTATTTGCAGCACAAGGACCTGAAGCGCTTCCTCTTATCGCCGTTCTACCACATCGGAGAACCTCATCTTGTCTACAACATGCTCTCCCTTCTCTGGAAGGGGATCCAATTGGAGACATCAATGGGAAGCTTCGAATTCGCTTCCATGGTGGCTTCTTTGCTCGCTTTGTCGCAGGGGATCACGCTCATGCTCTCCAAATCGCTGCTTCTATTCTTCGATTACGAGAGACCTTACTACCACGAGTACGCGGTTGGATTCTCCGGCGTTCTCTTTGCCATGAAGGTCGTCCTCAACTCCCGCTCCGACGAATACACTTCCGTCCACGGCGTTATTGTGCCCTCGCGGTACGCCGCGTGGGCGGAGCTAATTCTGATTCAGATGTTCGTTCCTGGAGCGTCGTTCTTGGGCCACCTTGGTGGAATACTTGCCGGGATACTTTACATGAAGTTGAGGGGAAACTACTTTGGATCCGACCCTCTGAGTGTTTTGATGAGGAGTGTTGGTTCTGCGTTGAATTGGCCGGTTAGGTTTTTGGGAGGGTTGTTTCGGTCCCGGCGTGGGAGGATCACCGGGAGGGGGACGGTTGGTGGTGGCGGCAATCGGAGGAGGAGGGTTAATGGTGGTGATAATGGGGGTTTCTGGAGGTGCCAGGCTTGCACTTATGATAATTCAGCGTATTTGAGTGTCTGTGAGATGTGTGCTACTACAAGGGATGGAAGTGGATTGGCTTCTATGCAATGGGACAGGGATTTGGATGGACTTCCCTTGGATGAATTGCGGCGCCGAAGGATCGACAGATTTACTGGTAGAAGATGATGATGTTGATGGTGGATGATTGGATTGTTTTAGACAGGGTCTCCGGATTGCTGTATATGAATTAAGTTGAATGTGGAGGTTTCATCTCATAGGTATTAGCATCATTTTTTTATAGGACATAGTTTTGTAAAGAACTATACGTCTATACGACTATACCAGATGTCCAAATTGCCTTGTACTTAACTGCAATTCGTCGCCCGCAATTAATATCAATTCAGTAAGTTACATTCACCAAAAGATGGATATTTTCGTGCCTTTTTTTGGTTTGTTCATTTCATTCCAATTACATTCACCAAAGTTATTGATGCTTGTTCTTTTTGGGATTGCGTGGTTTTACTTTTAGACAGATCATATAGATAGCATTTAAGATGAAGTATTATGCTATATAGCTCAAAGATATTAGATTGTGCATATGACAGTAACTTGTTCTTGGATTATCAAGTAAACTAGAAAATCATTATAGTGATGTTACATCATTCAAGATACAATGTCAGGTAGAGTGAGAAGGCACACAAATTACAGAGTATAGTTCCAGAGAGTTAAACCTCTCAACTTTCTTGACACACCAAACCCTCTTGCCCTAGTTTCCTTTTTTCTAGAACATCTGCCACCTATTCATTTGTTACTAGTGCATGAATTCACTAGGGAGTGGACTCCATGGTTTGATTATGGTGCTATGGATGCTGGTTCTTGTTCCTACGCTTATGAGTGGGGGAATTTGGTTGGGTTGCAAAGTTAATTTCCGTAGAACTGGATAAATAAGAAAAACATCTGCTCTTAAGTTTCATGGTTTGATCTATATGTTTTCTCAAATTTTTGTTTGATTCACAATATTCCATATGTACTCTTATGGAGTTATGGTCTTGATCCATTCTAAATTTATGACATTAGGAAGTAAACAAATAGGTGGATGAAATCATCCAAAAATCTCAACAGCGAAAGGGAGCACAAACGGCAGCCTTCAAGTATGGTGGATACCGCAAAAATGGCCCATGTTCAAGTTCTTGCTGGTGCAACTTGTGACCATGGCCTGGAGTTAAAAAATGTAGAGTACCCAACTGGTCTTTCTTATTTTTAACATTTGTAAAAAAAAAAAAGGGCAAAAAAGAAAAAAGAAAAGAAAAGAAGCAGTTTTTCCAATTCTTCTAGTTATTTGTTATTATCCACTGTCCTGCTTAACCTATCAATCATCTATTTGTTGAAGTGTTTGGTTGAAATGCAATTCAACCTAAAGGCCAAGCTGTCGCCTGTCATTATATATATGCAATTAATCTCTATTACTTGAAGTCTTTGGTTGAAACACAATTCAAACTAAAGGCGAAAAAACATTGATATTCCAGATTGTGATTATGTGATCCTTTGAACCAGAATAAAGTGGCAAAGAGGATGGGTAAGGACATGATGACAGAAGGAATGGTGTTTAGGTAATGTCTGGGATTATGGTTGAAGGGGGGGGGGGGGGTTGATGTGTTTTCGTTGG
Source organism: Arachis hypogaea (assembly GCF_003086295.3). Taxonomy (NCBI): domain Eukaryota; kingdom Viridiplantae; phylum Streptophyta; class Magnoliopsida; order Fabales; family Fabaceae; genus Arachis; species Arachis hypogaea. Next base: position 134,428,080 of record NC_092046.1, read on the forward strand.
TGGCTGAGCAAAACATGGTGACCTTGTTGGGTCCATCATCCATGGTGGCTCTAAAGGTGTTGATGGAGCTATTCAAAGGTAAAGACGAAGGGTATTGGTGGTGGTTGACGGTTTGGTGGATTGCTGGAGGTGGTGGTGTTAAGGGTGATAATCAATCAATCAATCATTGTACCCAAAAATAAATAAAAGCTGCAAATGCAAGAAGAGAATGGTATTATTAATTCATCATTATAGTCATAGGATACTTGTAATATATGATATCCAACACTGAACTACTGAAGAAGAATCATGTCAGTTTGGCCAATAGTACATGAATTCCCAGAGCCCTGTTTGACTATTTGAACCATACATGCCTTCAGCAGATATCAGCCATGAACATCCATCACCGCCGCATCGGACAAAGTCCCTGTGGAAGTCATAGGCATCAAAATGGTACTCCTGAACTCTCTCCCACTCCAAATCACAGTAAAAGAGTGTGGTTCCGACAACGTCGTCATGGAAGTCCCACCCAAACTCATCCCCATATGCTATACTATGCTCACCCAGATCAGTATCTTTGGATTTACAATGCAGGGTCATGTTCTTCCCAGATCCTAGCCTGTTCTTGATGCTCACATGTTTGGCCTCAACAACAATTGGGGTGCACAACCCTATTACCAGAAAAAGCAGGGCAACAAGATAAGTTATCTTTGCTAATATTGCCACATAAGCTTCCATTTAGGCTTCCTTGTTGTTCCCAATCTGCTTCGGACTCAACAGTATCTGATGCAAAACATAAACAGATGAAACCTCATCATAGTTTATATAGAAAATTGCTATCTGACAAGGTTTCTGGCATTGGTTTTGCCGTGCATGTAATGTTGAAAGGCCTTTAAGAGAGATGCATTACTTTTATTTGTTTGACAACTGACTCGTGATTTTCGGAGTGTGTCCTATATTTCCTTCTTTTTGAAGTTTGAACAGAATATGATACATGATAAGTTTGTGTAATTGTTACAATTTAAAACTCATAGTATCAGAACCGACCCGGCAATCGACTTGGCCAGGTCACTGAGTCATTGGGTTACAGGTTCAACTGGTAGGTCACAGGTTCAACCGATTGATCCGGTCATAATTAAATAATTATATAACATTTAATTTTTTATATCAAATTAACTTATTTTCTAATTTATTAATTAATTAGTATCTATTACATTATTCAAATACAGAAAAGCTCTACATCCATGTAAAAATTACATGAATGGTATCCAAGTACCTTTCACTCCACGCATTTTCCCCCTCCACATACTCGTTTGTTTTACGCGCGCCTTATATAACGTATAAACGTAATCCTTATTTTGCGTGATCAACCTTTCTCAACGTAAACCTTTCTCAACGTAAACCTTTCCATATAACGTAAACCTTTTTCGCGTTCTTCTTCTTGATGTTGTTCTTCTTCTTCTTTTTCCTGTTCTCCTTCTTCTTCTTTAACCTAATTAAATTCGTTGTTCTCCTCTATTCGCATTTTTCTTCTCTGCATTATGGATCTGGATTGACTTCAACGTAATTAGCTTCGTCGTTCATCTTCTTCTTTGTTTTCTTCTTTGATTTGCACTTCTGAATTGAAACAATGAATGAATCAACTTTAAATCAGTTGAATGAGTGTGCGATTTTGATAATTCTTCCGAAACGCATCAATTTGATGAGGTTTGGATTATTGAATTTTGAATCGAATTCAATGGAATGAAATTGCTAATTTTATTTGAAGTGAATTGAATATACTGAGGTGATCTATATCTGAATTGAATTGAATTGATAATATGTAACTGTGAGTAACTGTGAGTGTGAGTCACTGTGAGTAACTGTGAGTAAATCTGAGTAACTTTTTTGTTCAGTAATTACTAAAGAGTTGATTCACCATGTGCATGTGTTCGGTTTGGTATGCAGAAAGGAGTCTAAAAATAATTAGACGAATATAGTGTTTAGAGTTTAGGGTTCAGGGTTTATGATTTAGGGGTTTAGGGGTTTAGGAGTTCAAGGTTTAGGGTTAGGGCTTTAGGATTTTAGGGGTTTAGTGTTTAGGGTTTAGGCTTTAGTGGTTCAGGTTCAGGGTTTAGAGTTTAGGGTTTAGGGTTCAGGGTTTAGGGGTTCAGTGTGTTTCCAACTTTCGGTTTGCCCAGTGTATTAATTTTGGTTCATTGTGCTCAGGGTTTAGGGTTGAGGGTTTAGGATTCAGGGTTAGGATTTAAGGTTTAGGGGTTCAGAGTTTAGTGTTTAGGGTTTAGTGTTTAGTGTTTTAGGGGTTAGGATTTTAGGATTTTAGGGGTTTAGGGGTTTAGAGTTCAAGGTTTAGGGTTTAGAGTTTTAGGATTTTAGGGGTTTAGGGTTTATCAGTTCAGGGTTCAGTGTTCAGAGTTCTGGTTTTAGTATTTAGGGTTTAGGGTTTAGGGTTCAGGGTTTAGGGGTTCAGTGTGTTTCCAACTTTCGGTTTGCCCAGTGTATTAATTTCGGTTCACTGTGTTCTTTTGGAGTTCGTAATGTATTAGTAAATACAGTGATTGCAATAACCGAGAACCTGGAATAAAACTGCAGCCAAATAGTTCCAACAGATATATAAATTAACATCTCAGATGAGTAATCTATCTTGAATCAAATACAAATATTAACATTAACATTTAGATTAATATTCACATATATACATTTGAAGTAAGCATTTTTTGTTTTTTAAACAAGTTAAACAAAATATTGTTAATTACAAACAGCCAATTATAGTATATGCTATTTACTATCTAAATTTTCATATGTGAATTTAAAATAAGGGCTAGAGAGGGCAGTGGATTTACTATCATAGTATATTTTTCTTTGATGATTAAATGCTTATGACGTTTTATTCAGTATATGAATGATGTTCGATTCAGTGGAGTTGGCCATTTCGATTCATTTCTATTATGCACAATTTAAAACTCTTTCTCCTCACCTTCTACTGCTTCTTCATAAGGGAGAGAAAGAGAAAAAGACAAAAAAAAAATATAGCAGTAATAACAACAAAAGAATGAAGATAAGGAGAAAACATGTGAAGAAGAAAGAACGCGAAAAAGAAGGAGGAGAATGAGGAGGAGGAGGAAGGCGAATCTCTGTTGCTGTTTTCGTTCGTTTCTGGTTGTTCCTTGCTAAATCTTCTCGCGATTCTTCTCCAGTGGTGGTTTTCGCAGAGAACGTGACTGAAGTTTGAGTGATTTTGAGAGAAATTCGAAGAGAATGAGCGGTTTCATGTTGAGGAAAAAGTAACATTTTTTCATAATGAGCGCGAAGTAACGAAGGGTTTTCAAGCGCGTGTTTTCACTCGTCATTAATGCGCGTGACTCTATTTGGACTTGGACCAACTTGGTTACATGGTTATAGGGATGTGTAGCGCGTTCGATTCAAATATATGTTAAAAAATATTTATATTAATAGATGTTATATAATTATCAATAACAAAAATATGTCATTGATTAATAAAAATTTTTTGCTTATTTTTTTTTAATTTAAAGATATTTAACAAAGTTTATTTTTATTTTAATAATTATATATAATTAAAAAATAATTCATTTTTAAAAAAAGTAAGTATAAAATAAAAAATAAATTAAATTAATATGAAAACTATTCATTAGAATAAAAAGATAAAAAATATCTTAAATTTACATGACTAAAAAAATTAATACACAAATTATTAATTAAGATATGTCTAATAGTTAGTAATATATTTATTAAAAGATACTATACAATACAAAGAGAAGACTTGTCCCAGTGGTTGTAGGCTTTTTTGTTGACATCAGCAGGTCAACCGATTCGATTTGAGTTTCGGTTTAGATCGAATTTGACCGAATTTTTTGAGTTTGACCGATTCGTTTACTTGTCTGGTTAAAATGTTAATTTGAATCGGTTTAGAATCCGATTCACTAATTTTTCGGTCAAATTGGTCGGTCTGATCTGAATTTGATAACTATGTTGAAAATAATTGATTGGCTATGAAAGTAATTTCTTATTCTCATAGTTTGTTATTATAGAAAATAAAATAGTAAATAGAATTCAAACATAATAAAGAATGAATTAATAAAATCAATTGGAGATTTAAATTCGATCTTGTATATATAAAATTTAGATCAACGACGAATTAATGTTTAACCTGTCAAATTAAAAGATACTATGAACAACTAAAATAAATGTTTAAATATAAAGTTGAATGAATTAATTCTTATTTAATTATTTGCATTCAAGTGAAATTTAGATTATAAAGTAGAGAGATTAGTTCCTGATTCAAAATCTACAAAATAAATAGATCATGACAATGCTTAAAATTGCATGATGGTCAAAATTATCAATATATAATTAATGCTTATTTAACTACTCCAAATAATCTGAGCATAATATTTTTTGAAATAGCCAATGAGATATAGCTCAAATGACATAGTTTCTCCATACTCAATTAAGAGGTTGCGGGTTCGAATATTTTATTTTTGGTAAAAAATATATTTTTTTGACATATAAGGAGTAATAAATAATCGATCTTTCAAAAATAAATAACTAAAGATAATTTAGAATCAAAACTCAAAAGCTTTGTAAAATGATAAAAGTGATGACATTGACTCATCTTTCTATTTTCTCCGCTGGATAAAACTCTGATGCTATGGAAAGGGAAAGATATAATGACATAAATAAATCACTAAGAAAAATTGTCTACTATATCCTAATACATGTATCGGAGGATAATTTAGGCATTTTAAGATAAAATGGCAAAATGAAAATTTTATATTTTCGGATAGTCTTGTTACTAGAGCACGCATAAAGAAATTTAAAGATAGCTTTGAGAATTTAGCAATGAAGAGATACATCAATTGCTAACCATGAAGAGAAAGATAAAGTTCATTTGATTAAGTCAAGACAACAAGAAGTTCATTAATATTTTTTAGAGTAAAGTATGTTTTTTTTTTTAACGTCTGGGGTAAGTCTTATTTGTATCCCTAACGTTTAAATCGTTCTATTTGTATCCTTAACGTTTATAAAAGTGATTTAATGTTATCCTACTATCAATTATATTAACAAATCAGATTATATTTTTCAATTATTCTCACTTGGATGTATTCATTCTCAATTAGGTCTCACTTGGATATATTCGATTTTAATATTATACCCACTATTTGTGTTTAGATTCAATTATGTCCCTAGAAAAGTGAATTATGTAACTGTTGTAGGAATTAGTTTCAACATTTGATGAGCTATTTTTCGAAGTAGATCATCGATTCTATCCCAAACATTTGTATTCTAACTACAAGAAGATATTTTTAAAAACTCAAACTAAAGCGCACATGATGTGTAATTAATGGCAGGATAATATTGAATCACTTTTACAAACGTTAGAGATACAAATAGGACGATTTAAACGTTAGGGACACAAATATAATTTATCCCAAACGTTGGGGACAAAAACGATAATTTACTCTATTTTTTAAGTTTAGCGAGAGTCACAAAATTAATATTTATTTTTGAATTTATTAAGTTTATGTTTTGTTATGTTATTAAGATTTATTTGAATATTTGATTTAGTATTTATTTAAGAATTTTAAATTTAAATTAATATAATATAATCTAATAAGATCAAATTTGATTATTAAATTATCTTATTTTTGTAAAAAATTTAAATTAAGTTCTCTTATCTTATTTTATCAACCGACTTGTTAAAAAGTTATTTAAACATTTTTGTGACTTATTCTAACAAAATTTTGATGAATAAAAATTTTTAGTTATTTTATGCACATTTTTTTTAATAAAGAGAGATGAGTAATTTACTTTGTTTATTTCATAAAAAATTGAAATATTCAACTAAGATAATTATGTGTATTAGCTAGTTTCTTTTAATTTTTACCTTTTGTTCTAAACTTTTAAGAATATGTTCTTTGAAAATCTAGTAAAAAAAATCTTTTTTAGTGACTAAAAACAGATTTTATAGAAGTATAATAAAAAAAATTTATCTATCTTTTTGTATTTTCATTGTGCTTATCTTTTCTTCGTTTCTTCTTATCCTTCATTCTTTATTCGCATTTTCTTTATCATATCCTCTTATAATAGCCAACTAATTAAGAAATAAATAACCAAAATAGTTGCAAATCAATTTTTATCCACTTAAGGAAAAAAATGAAAGAAAAAAAAACTTGGCATAAAAGAAGAAAAGTTACAACAACCTAGAGTCGTCTGATAGACTTAGCTGTATGATGAAAGTTGATTTCCCAAATTAATAAGGTGAAAAGCGGAAGTTGCAAACGCAACCGTATCCTAGCTGTTGAACCAAGCCATATATAGCAAAAGAAAATACAGAAGAAGAAAAAAACCTTCAAAGGTCAACATTGTCATATAATATGTACCATACTGTTTATTTTCGGTACCCTCCGTAACTTCCCGATTCAATCTCTTATTCATTGACCCTAGACGATAAGCTGGGTGGTTACGTTGCACTGTGATTCCATTATATTGTTGTGATTAACTAATTATTGTACTTTTTATAAAAGATTGTTTCTTGAATCATCTTAATGCTGCTCTATCTCTTGTGAAGGAGAGAGAGAGAGAGAGAGAGTGATTAACAAGACACAAGAATGGCTACGCCGAATCCAGTAACAGCAGCAGCACCACCAGCATGTCCAGCACCAATGAAAGCCACGTCCAATGGGGCGTTCCACCATGAAAATCCTCTTGACTATGCTCTTCCATTGCTAATTGTTCAAATATGTATCGTTGTTGGCTTCACCAGATTCCTTGCATTCCTTTGCAAACCCCTTAGACAGCCTAGAGTTATTGCAGAGATCATCGTAAGCTTTTCTAATTACTCTCTTTATTTGTTTATTTGTATTTTTCATATTTTTTGTAGGGATAAACTAGATCCCAGTTTGAAAAGAAGTTTGTTACTTCTCTGTTGTCACTTTCTTTCCCTGTTAACTATATTGTTTCTTGTCTCACATGATAAGATCTCCATTCAAATCAGATTTTAATTATGCTATTAACCCTTCAAAACTTGTAAGCTATTGAAATTATACTGAGTTCTTATAGAAAAATTTTACATAATATTTACACATTTTTTTTTATTATTTTACATAAAAAAAATATAAACATAAACTTTTTTTATACATCACTTTTGAATACGCTTCTTTTATACATCTTTTTATTTTTTATATCATAAAAAAAGGGGAAAAAAATGGTGCAAATATGAGTTCTCATTGAATATTATGATCCAGGGAGGATTACTGCTAGGACCATCTGCATTTGGACGAAACCAGAAGTTCCTAAACACAATCTTTCCAAAGAAGAGCTTAACAGTTCTGGACACCATAGCCAATGTAGGTCTCTTGTTCTTCTTGTTTCTCGTTGGTCTTGAGCTTGATGTCCGCTCCATTAAGCGTACTGGGCCAAAGGCCTTAGCCATTGCCGTGTGCGGCATCACTTTCCCTTTCCTTCTCGGCGTTGGAACCTCTTTTGTTCTCAGAGCAACCATCTCACAAGGTGTTCAGCCACTTGCCTTCATTGTTTTCATGGGCGTGGCTCTATCTATCACTGCCTTCCCTGTCTTGGCTCGAATCCTCGCCGAGCTCAAGCTTCTAACCACTGATGTTGGAAGCATTGCCATGTCTGCGGCTGCAGTGAATGATGTTGCAGCATGGATACTCTTAGCTCTTGCAATAGCTGTCTCCGGTGACAACACTTCTCCGATAATCTCTCTTTGGGTTCTGCTTTGTGGTGCCGGTTTTATACTCTTTGCTGTGTATGGCATAAGGCCTTTGCTGGTGATAATGGCGAAGCATTCGCTGTCTGGGGAGCCGGTTAAAGAGACCTACATATGCTTCACGTTGACGTTGGTTTTGGCTTGTAGTTTTCTGACCGATACAATTGGTATCCATGCTCTGTTTGGTGCATTTGTGGTTGGTATAATTGTCCCAAAAGATGGTCCTTTTGCTGGGGTTTTGATTGAGAAGATTGAAGACTTGGTCAGTGGGATTTTCTTGCCACTATATTTTGTGTCTAGTGGGTTGAAGACAAATGTGGCTACTATTAGTGGAGGCACTTCTTGGGCATTGCTTGCACTTGTTATTTTCAATGCTTGCTTTGGAAAGATTGTTGGCACTGTTGTGGTGTCACTCTCATGTAAGGTGCCTTTTAGAGAATCATTGGCACTTGGCTTTCTCATGAACACTAAGGGTTTGGTAGAGCTCATTGTTCTTAACATTGGAAAGGATCGCAAGGTATGTAACTTCGTTAATCCAAGAGAAATGTTAGAGAACTATCAGAATTTATTGTTTTTGATAATCAGTTAGTTATTAATGTTTAAAAGTATGGAATAAAATATATTGTTAGATGACTAGACTAAAAAAATTGAATTAATGGCTAACTAATAACAAAAAACAATATATTCTGATGAACATTAGCATTTCTCTTAATCCCATACTAACAAACAAAAATTGCATTTTACAAAATGCCAATTTGTAATGCAGGTGCTGAACGACCAAGCATTTGCAATTTGTGTTCTGATGGCACTTTTCACCACCTTCATCACGACCCCAATAGTGATGGCAGTGTACAAGCCAGCTCGGAGAGGAGCACCATACAAACACAAAACAATCCAGCGCAAGGATCTGGACACAGAGCTGAGGATGCTGGCATGTTTCCACAGCACACGCAGCATCCCAACCTTGCTGAACCTCATCGAATCTTCCCGCGGAACCAAGAAGTTTGGGAAGCTTTGCATTTACGCCATGCACCTTATGGAGCTCTCAGAGCGCTCCTCTGCCATCACTATGGCCCACAAGGCACGCAGGAACGGCCTTCCTTTCTGGAACAACAAACCCGACGACGCCAACGGCAACAACGATCACATGATCATTGCTTTCCAGGCTTACGGAAAACTCAACAAGGTTAACGTTCGTCCCATGACTGCTATCTCTGATCTCGCTAACATCCATGAAGATATCTGCACTAGCGCTCACCAAAAGCGTGCTGCAATGATCGTCCTTCCATTCCACAAGCACCAACTCGTTGATGGATCCATGGAGTCTCTGGGAAGCTCGTTCCGTCACATGAACGAGCTTGTTTTGAGCCACGCTCCTTGCTCTGTAGGGATCTTGGTTGACCGTGGACTAGGCGGCGCAAGCCAGGTTCAAGCATCTGACGTGTCATACAACATAGTTGTGTTGTTCTTCGGTGGACGTGATTGTAGAGAAGCACTTTCTTATGGTATGAGGATGGCACAGCACCCGGGTATCTCGCTGACGGTTGTTAAGTTTGTTACAGCACCGGGGAAGAGCCTGGCCTTCGGGGCGAAGCTTGTCGCTGTGTCAGTAGACAAGCAACAGAAAGTGGTTACAGAGATTGATGAAAACGAAAAACAGTTAGACGAGGAGTTGTGGAACGAGTTCTTGGGGAAGTCAATCAAGTATGAGGAGAGACTAGTGGATAGCCGAAACGACATTGAGGCTGCTTTGAGGGAGATGAGTAGGTCCAGCCTTATTTTGGTTGGTAGAATGCCATCCGTTGCACCCTTGGTTTACAACAGTGACTCTGCTCAACTTGGCCCTGTTGGAAGCTTCTTGGCTTCTTCGGAATTCTCAACCACCGCGTCTGTTGTTGTCATCCAACAGTATAATCCAGCTGCTGATGCTCACCCACTCGTCATGGAGGAAATTGATCAACTTGAGGAGCCTGATACCCCGCTCTGATCTAACTTCTTTTTAATTGTTTTAGTACCCCACTACCCGGCCTCGTATATATTGATTTGAAGGATGGTCTAACTTTCAAATGTGTTGTAAAAGATATGCAAGTGGGCTGCTCATTGGACAAGTTTTTAGATGTTCCGATAATAAGTTAGTACTTTTAGTTTGATTAATTAATGTTTTTACATTAATATTATAGGTTTAGGTGAGTGTTTGTTTATTCTTATATCTTTATGAGTAACTATATTTTTCTGTAATCTATAAGCTATAGTTAATATCTCCTCTTAATGTACAGAGTAAAGTAAACTATTGTAGTCCAGATATTTAGATTAAATTTTAATTTTATTTTTAATATTTAAAATATTTTATTTTTATCTTAAATATTTTATTTTATTCTATTTTTTGATTAATTTTTTTAAAATATTTTTTATTGTTATCTTTTTTTTTATTATTCTATCATTTTTGTTCTCAAATCACTTTAATAACTATTATAACCTCTATAATTATAATTTTTATCATAATATAAAAGAAAATTATTAAAAAAAAGAATATTTTAAAAAAAAAATTTGTTTCTATTAGAAGATTATGATAGAACAAAATAAAATATTTAAAATAAAAATAAGGCATTTTAAATATTAAAAATAAAATTAAAATTTAATCAAAATATTAGAGATTAAAATAATATTTTACTCTAATATATATCTTATATTGTTAGTACTTAAATTATTAATAAGTTAAAAATGTTTTCAATTAATTTTCTATAACATAAAAAAGTATATTATTAATGATATATCATGCAAATACGATTTTTCAAACAATATTGTTACTTGTGAGTTGTGTGACTTGTGAGTTCTGTATTTTTTACTTTTGGTCAGGGCGAGTTCTGTTTTTATGGTTATTTTTTTATACATGAGAAAGTGGGGGCCAAGGAAGATTGGGCCTCGTTCTTGGGCTAAGCTTCGGTGGACTCCACGTGGGACTCGGGAACACAAATCACCAGAAAATCCAAGTTTAATTAACACTAAACCCCCCGAATGAAACAATATTACCAACAAAAATGAAATAAAAAACACAGATCAAGAACATCCGCGATTACAATCATAATGGCAGAAGCTGTGTTTGGTGTATCGACGAGTCCTTCTTTCTCTCTTCGGCCCACAACTGCCACCACTTCTTCTAGAACCTTCCACACTCTTCCAACAACCACCACCGTTTCGCTGTTTCACACTCCTGCATTCAGTTACTTGCGTCAAAGCTTAACTCATTCCAACACTAGCTCTCACGTGTACGCTGCCGTTGTCTCTTCCGATTCGAAAGCATCTTCCGTTGACCTAGGTCAACCAGAATTGGACAATACCGGTGGTGGTGGTAGTGCCGGAAACGGTTTTGGAGACCGCGGTGGTGGTGGTGGTGGCGGCGGCGGTGGGAACGACGATAACAAGGACAAAGAAGGATCTGACCCGGAACATAAGAGGAGGATGGCTCTCTTGATGTCTCAGAAATTCACTCTTGGTTACGCTGCTCTTGTAGGAGGTACTTAATTTTTTTCAATTTATTTTACCCGCTTGAATCGCTTTTGTTAAGACCCTAGAAAGTGGAAGAAACTCGTTTGTTGCTAAACCCTGGAGTGTGGAAAACCCTAGGAAGATGAGCTAGCACTAGCGTTGAACTTGTTTGTGTTTGATTTGTTGGAATTCTGAATATTAATTAACTCGGATCACGTAAGAGTCAGAGTGTCATCTCTAGCAGCTAATTTTGATAAATTGTATCGAGTAATTTTGTAGTCATAGAATCCTGTTTTGGTTTTTTCCCCAGTGGTATCTGCATTCTTCTGACAATGCTGTTGTTGGTGATTGTTCATTGTTGGCAGTGGGTGGTCTGATGGGCTATTTGAAGAGTGGGAGCCAGAAGTCGCTTTTGGCCGGTGGTGTGTCTGCCGCTTTGCTGTATTATGTTTACACTGAGCTACCTCTGAGGCCTGTTTTTGCATCATCTGTGGGCCTTGGTAAGTGATTTGTTGTTGGTCAAGGATCAAGATATCTTACTCTGACTAGGCTGTTGTAAATTACTACAACATTGGTTGAAGTCCATCGTAGGAAGCAGCTATCTTATCTGTTGTTACTATAATAGGGTGCATTTCTAGTTGAGCATCCGAAAAATTTAGTGGTAATTTTATTATTTCATTCCATCATTACAATTGAGTGGTATCATTTCGTTGCACTTCATTTCATATGCCAGTTATATACGCATGTCTTCATGGGGTGCACTAGTACCTTACTTTTTTTCGTGTGTGTGTGTGTGTTTTTTTTTTTGGGGGGGGCGTGGTTTGGAGAAAAGATTGTTGTAGTTGATGTTTCTCTAATATCTACCAATTCTAGACTAAAAAACATACTCCTGTCTAAACTCTGGAGCTCCTTTGGAGGTGAATTATCTGAATGTCAGAGTTACGACAAGTAGTTGGTTAAAGAAGTAGAAGTATCATTTGGTAGTCCCTGAATTTTACTGAACCTAACAAAGAAAGACAAAGAAAAGAGACTATGATGTTTGGCACATAATTGAAGAGACTGATGCATTGCTATTGGTGTATTATTTCAATGAGGATTCGTAGCTTCCTTGTAAGTGACTACGATGCATTCCCAATATATATAATTGTAGCATGGATTGGTGGTTTCCTGTGTAAGATATATTGAAGTTTGTTATCGGTAAAGGCTCTTTAGCAATAGAACTAGTGTGGAGTTCCCTGATGGCCTAACCCAGACTAACTTTGGGAACCAGAATATGTATATATATTGATGTATTTGATATTTATTTAAACATTCAAGTTTCTCAACCTTGCAAGGCAATTGGTGTAAGTTTCGTGTCTTTTGCCCTCATGTCTGATTTTTGTGATTACTTTTCTTGATATACATGTAGGCATATCGGCTGCACTTTTGGGGGTGATGGGTTCTCGTTTCAAGAAATCAGGGAAGATCTTTCCAGCAGGTGTTGTTTCCTTAGTCTCCCTTATAATGACGGGTGGTTACTTGCATGGAATTATGCGTAGCTCTCACTAGAATACTAGAATGTAAACAAGGAAAGTGAGATTGTAGGGTATCATGCAATCTTTGGCTAAATACAATCTCCTTTTGTTATGAGCATTGTGTTGCTTTCTAGGACTTTTGTTGTGAAATAAAGAGCCAGAGTTTGGAACTTCTGTGTTGCCACTGTTTACGAGCATTGTTATTATTATTTTAAGATGGACCATTTCCTCGTGTTAAGGATGTTAGTATGTTACATAAATTTTGGTCATTAACAATCAATATGGATCACTCTGTGTACAGTTTGTGTGTATATTTTCTATTGTTGGGAATAATATAAGGATTTAGGTGTCAAATTCATTCACGATAAGAGTATAGTATTATCAACCGAAATTTGTAAATTATTTTAATAAATTTATTAGAAACTTAAATTTTATATTTTTGTAATAAAAAATTTGTAATTGATGATTTTTGGACAAATGTTAGTTTAACACTTAAAATAATTAATAAAAAATGAGAGATGAAAATTGTATTTTTTATATTATAAAAAGAAAGTGAAGATTTAGTAGGATTATTTATCCAAATTGGTTCCAAAGAATTCTAAAGTGGACGTTTTGGTCTTCAACAGAAATTAATTATACTGTTGTGATTATATTTTTATTGCTGTGATTATATTTGTAGTATTAAAATTGTGTGTATAAAATTTGGTTTTAGGGAAATGGAAAATTTTAGTTGACGGTTAAATAAAATGATTAGAGATCTAATTGTTTTATATGTGATTTTTTTGGGACCTATCTGCTTGATAAATAGTTTTCTTAAGGGGGGATCAATTTGTCTTAATTTAACACGTAGCGCTTAACAGTTGAGTCACCAGTTTAACATAACACGTTAGATTGTTCTGTTTGTTCTTAATGGAGCGATGTCAAAAAGGACCAATTCGTTTTATGATAAAAAATATTGGAGACTAATTATATAATTAATTTTTGTTGAAGATTAAAATATCCACTTTGAAATGATTGGAGACTAATTATATAATTAATTTTTGTTGAAGATTAAAATATCCACTTTGAAATTTTTTGGGAGCAATTTGAATAAATACTCATTTAGTAATGTATTAAAAATGTCTAAATGAAATTTTTCTGAAAATTTTGAACGAACAACTAAGCTTGAAATTAAGGCTAAACTTTAAATATGGAAGATTTTGTGTAATTTATAGTAATGGTTAATTGGTGTGTTTTATTTTATATGAATTTTATTTATTTTTTATTTTAAATAACAAATCGAAATCTCATATTTGAAGAATAATAAAATTTGTAAAGAAATCTAATGGTCAAATTTTCTAAGTTCACAAATCGAAGGAATCGATTTGTGTTGAAAAAAAAATAAGTTGAAAGTTTTGATTTACACATTTAAAAATTATTTTAATACAAATTTGAGAGTTAAATTTTGTATGTTTAAAAAAATTTTAAATAAAAAAACAAATATGGTCCTCAAATTTGCATGTTAAAAAGAAAGAATATTAAAGGTCACAAATCTAACCCTTAGATATGTGCTTTTCACATGGAAAAAAATACATTAATTCTGCACATTAATATCAATGCTCAATGGCTCACGTAAAAATTATGGTTACTTAGCAATGAATAGGGGTGACAATCCTACTCAAATTTGTGGGTATTCATTCCGCCTCTACCAGTTTAGGGCGGGTAATTACCTGCTTTGGTGCGAAACGAGTTTTCTGCGGGCAAGATCTTAGGTGAGACGAGGACAGGATCGAGTTTAGGTAATACTTGTCCTATTCGCCCCCGGTATATATATATAATATGTAATATATTTAGTAAAATAATTAATAATATTGTATCATATTTAAATTTTTATTTTAATTTATATTATTTATATGATGATTGTTATATAAATTTTAAAATTTAATTTTATTTGTTGGATTTAATAATTATAAGGGCAGAGTAGATACCTGTAAAAGTGAATTAGAGTACAACTTTTTATTATTTACGAATAATTATAGGGCGAATTCTCTGCAAATTATTATAAGACGGAGCGAAATCAAATAAGACAAAAATCTACCTCATTGTCACCCCTAATTACGAAAATACTTAGATAGTTTAACGGCATAAGTCCTGACTTTTAAGTTGCTAGTTAATCCCTAGGATAAAAAAGTCTGATGATAATTAAATGCATGTGTGCTGCTTCCTCCGCGACTGGTCTCTTTTCTTTTTTTATTTTGTTGCAAATTAAATGTTATTTTTAATTTTAAAAACTTATTAATTAATTTCTTTATTATATTCTTTAATATTAATGTAAAAATGTTTAGAAAAGTAAACAATTGATAAGACAATAATATTAAAGATATTTTTATTTTTCTTATAATTCATATTTTAATAATTTTAATATTATTTTAATAATTATATATAATTAAAAAAGGACAATTAATTTTAAAACTATTGGAATAACTTTAGTTGTGTAAGAAAAATATTAGGAGGCTATTAGAATTTATTACTTTTAGTTATTATTAAATTATTAATTTAATTTTTTTAAGCGAAAATTTATTTAAAAATAGAATAGAAAATAGTGTAATCTACCTATATTGGTGTTCATACCCTGACTCAATGCTAAGGCCCAGGTCCAAACGAAAGACCCAACCCACAGGATTGAGTCTCACCTTACACCAACCTTCCCCTGAGAAGTTGGTTCTTGCCACGACTTGCTCTAAGGAAGTCGGGAACGAGAATTAGCTGGCAGATAATATTAAAATAACTGCCCCTAAAAACTCTCAACCCACTTCCAGGAGCCATATCTCAATTTCCCTAAGATAAAGAGACGGTTATCCACCTTAAAAAGTGGAACTACTTCAACGGTGGTTATTGGTTCACCACTATAAATACACTGACATCCCTCAGGTATCTCTAAGTCCTAATACTCTCTAGACCTGCTTACACCCTTGTTGACTTAGGCATCGGAGTGTCTTTGCAGGTACCACCCCCTATTCACCCATACTCACAAGTCGGACGGAGGCCCCAAAGACGCGAACCCGCTTGAAAGTTTTCCTCCTCAGACGATTGGGCCAACCCAACGAATCCAGCCCACTAATCTCCGGTTACCCACCGTAACATTGGCGCCTTGCCGGGGACCCGAGAGATCAACCAGTAATGGCGGATAATTCACCAGAGGATGGTCATACGGCGTCTGATTCTGAACAAGAAAATCTAGATACCGGAAATAATGACGCAGACCTAACCCTCAACCAGGGAGCCAACGACCAGCACAGAGAAGGCACCTCGGGACTTAAAAATCCTAAGGTGAACTCCTCGGATGGACGCGAATCAGGAAAGGAAGGGCCACCCCATGCAGCCGAGCTAATGGGGTTGGTCCATGGTCATCAAGGTCGTTTGGAGTAGCTGGAACAGTAATTAGAACGACAACGAGAGGCGGAGCGAAGTCTAAGGGAAGAGATAGAGCGGCGAAAAGAGTTAGAAGAAAAACTCTTGAAGCTAGAATCCTCCCTTAGAAGTCGGAACTCCCGAAGCGACCGAGAAGAGTCGCCCCTGGGAGGAGAGGATCCATTCAGTGAGGACATAATGAGGGCAAAAATTTCAAGAAACTTCAAAAGCCCTAATATGAACCTCTATGACGGAACCACAGACCCGAAGCATCATTTAAGCAATTTCAAAAGTCGGATGTATTTGGCTGATGCTTCTGATGCAACTCGCTGCAAAGCTTTCCCGACCACCCTGTCAAAAGCGGCGATGAAGTGGTTCGATAGCCTCCCTCCAAGGTCGGTCACCAGCTTTGAGGACCTCTCGAGAAAGTTCTTAATGAGGTTCTCCATCCAGAAGGATAAAGTAAAGCACGCACAGAGCCTTCTGGGAGTAAAGCAGGAGGTTGGAGAACCTTTACGGGACTATATGGAAAGGTTCAAAAAGGCGTGCTTGGAGATTCAAGACCTACCCACTGAGGCAGTCATCATAGGGCTAGTAAATGGACTTAGAGAAGGTCCTTTCTCGCAGTCCATATCAAAAAAGCACCCCACCTCCTTGAGTGATGTACAAGAGAGAGCAGAAAAGTACATCAACATGGAGGAGAATGCCAGATTACGAGAGCCGAGTTGGCGACTTGGGCACCCCCACTCGATAAAAGAGAAAGAAAGGGAGCCCAAGAAAAAAGAGGAGGTCGGCCTCGACCGACCGAGGAGATATCACTCTTATACTCCTCTAAAAGTTTTCATAGTGGACGTGTACAGAGAAATCTGCAATACCGAAAGACTACCGCCTCCTAGGCCCATCAAAAACAAAAAGGGAGGAAGCCGCAGCGATTACTGTGAGTACCATAAGATGTATGGTCACTCAACAAATGATTGCTACGACCTCAAAAATGTGACAGAAAAGTTGGCCAGGGAAGGCCGACTTGACAGATATCTCATGGAAAGGTCAGACAATCATGGAAAAAGAAAGCGAGATGACGGGGATAGAAGAGACCCACCACCACAAACCCCCGAGAGACACATACATATGATCTCGGGAGGATTTGCGGGAGGGGGACTCACCAAGTCATCTCGCAAGAGACGCCTCAAGCGAGTTTACCAGGTCAGGAGCGAAGCACCCGACCTCCCAACCATCTCATTCACAAAAGAAGATGGGCAAGGAGTAATCCCTGGACACAATGATCCGGTGGTGATAACCATGATCCTAGCCAATGCTCATGTCCACATAACACTAGTAGACCAAGGGAGTTCAGCAGACATCCTTTTCAAACCCGCATTCGACAAACTAGGGTTGGATGAAAAGGAGTTAAGGGCTTACCCTGATACCCTGTACGGACTAGGCGACACGCCAATAAAACCACTAGGATTCCTACCCCTCCACACGACCTTTGGAAAGGGGGAAAAATCCAAAACTCTGAGCATAGACTTTATAGTCATCGACGTGGGTCAACATATAATGCCTTGATTGGCAGAACTACTCTAAATCGGCTCGGAGCAGTGGTGTCTACACCTCACCTTTGCATGAAATTCCCAACATATGCGGGGATAGCAACGATATGGGGAGACCAGAAATTGGCAAGAAAATGCTACAATGAAAGCCTGAACCTGAGAGAAAAAGGCAAGGAAGTCCACACCATAGAGCTCGGCGGCGCAAGAGCCAAAGAAGAGCTGCGGCCACAACCAGGGGAAAAAATTGAAGAAGTACAGGTCGGCGAAGAGGAAGGAAAAAATACCAACATAGGAGCCAACCTAGAGAAAAACTTAAAACAAAGGTTGACAAAGCTCTTAAGAGACAATTCCGACCTCTTCGCCTGGAAAGCTTCCGACATGCCGGGAATAAATCCCGAGCTCATGTCCCACAGGCTCTCAGTATATCCGGGGTCACGACCTGTACAGCAACGAAGGTGTAAGCTTGGTCCAGAACGAGCTCAAGCGGTGGAGGAGCAGGTACAAGCACTCCTGGAAGCCGGCTTCATCAAAGAGGTTAAATATCCAACATTGCTAGCAAATGTAGTGCTAGTCAAGAAGCAAAACGGTAAGTGGAGGATGTGCATCAACTATACCGACCTGAATAAGGCATGTCCCAAGGACCCATATCCACTTCCAAGCATTGATACTCTAGTGGACTCTAGCTCGGGGTATCAATACTTGTCGTTTATGGATGCCTACTCGGGATACAACCAAATCCCGATGTACAAGTCGGATCAAGAAAAAACATCATTCATCATGCCTAGAGCAAACTACTGCTACGTGGTCATGCCATTTGGATTAAAGAATGTCGGGGCCATATATCAAAGGCTGATGAATAAGGTGTTCGCTCCCCACCTCGGGAACTTAATGGAAGTCTACGTAGACGACATGCTGGTGAAAACCAAGGAAGAAACCGACCTCTTGACGGACCTCTCGCAAGTCTTCAACACCATAAGGTTACATGGGATGAGGCTAAATCCCGCAAAGTGTACCTTCGCGGTGGAGGCTGGAAAATTCCTGGGGTTTATGCTGACGCAAAGGGGGATTGAAGCAAATCCCAACAAGTGCAAAGCCATCCTAAAAATAAAAAGCCCGACTTGCTTAAGAGAGGTTCAACAATTGAATGGTTGACTTGCAGCCCTCTCCAGATTCTTGGCAGGATCAACATTAAAATCCCTTCCACTATTCTCTCTACTAAAAAAGGGATGCCAGTTCGAATGGACTCCAGAGTGCGAAGAAGCATTCTAGGAGTTCAAAAGGTTCTTGAGCCAACCTCCAATCCTGACCCGACCTCTAGTTGGAGAAGAGCTCGTTCTATATTTGTCTGTAGCAGACAAAGCTATAGCATCAGCCCTGATACGAGAAGATGAGGTCGGGCAGCATCCCGTGTACTTCACCAGCAAAGTTCTACAAGGCCCTGAACTAAGGTACCATAAACTAGAGAAGTTCGCTTACTCCTTAGTAATAGCCTCACGGAGGTTACGGCCTTACTTCCAAGCCTACACAATAAGAATCCGAACGAACCAACCTATGAAGCAAATCCTCCAAAAGACGGATGTTGCAGGGAGAATGGTTCAGTGGGCGATAGAGCTCTCCGAGTTTGACTTGGAGTACGAAACCCGGATGGCAATTAAAGCTCAATGCCTCACCGACTTCATAGCGGAGTACGCGAGAGACCAAGAGGAAAAGCCAACTACATGGGACCTATACGTAGATGGATCCTCAAATAAGACAGGAAGCGGTGCAGGCATAATACTGGTTAATGAAGGGGGAACACAAATAGAGGTTTTCCTCAAATTTGAATTCCCAGCTTCTAATAATCAGGCAGAATTTGAAGCCCTGATCGCAGGTTTAAAGTTGGCAGAAGAAGTTGGTGCAACAAAAGTGATAATATTCAGCGACTCTCAAGTGGTGACCTCCCAAATAAATGGAGAGTATCAAGCCAAAGACACAAATATGAAGAGATACTTGGAAAAAACTTTGGAGCACCTCGGGCGCTTCGTAGAAACCGAGATCAGACATATAACTCGGGATCTTAACACCAGAGCAGACGCCCTCTCCAAGTTAGCAAGTACCAAACCAGGGGGGAATAATAGAAGCTTGATCCAGAAAACTCTCCAAGAACCCTCTGTAGTGAAAGCAGAGGACAAACAAGATGTCCTTGAAGTAACCGGGCTAAACCTTGGATGGATGAATCCCTTGGTCGAATACCTAAAATTCGACATCCTCCCCAAAGAGGAAAAAGAGGCCAAAAAAATTCGGAGGGAAGCACAATACTATACTCTGGTGAAAAATATCCTCTATAAAAAAGGAATATCAACACCATTGCTGAAGTGCGTACCGACCTCAAGGACCACTGAAGTACTAGAGGAGGTTCATAATGAGATTTGTGGAAACCACCTCGGAGCCAAGTCGCTAGCCAGAAAAGTAATCCGAGCTGGGTTCTACTGGCTGACCTTGCAGAAGGATGCCACAGAATTTGTGAAGAAGTGCCAGCCATGCCAGATGCACGCAAATTTCCACGCGGCTCCCCCGGAGGAGCTCATCAGTATAACTTCTCCACGGCCCTTCGCAAAATGGGGGATGGATCTGTTAGGACCTTTTTTCTAAGCCCCAGGACAAGTCAAATACTTAATCATGGGAATAGACTACTTCACAAAGTGGATAGAAGCAGAACCATTAGCCACCATCATGGCCCAGAGAAGTCAGAGGTTCCTCTACAAAAACATTATCACAAGGTATGGGATACCCCATTCCATCACCACGGATAATAGAACCCAGTTCACCGACTCTACCTTCAGAAGCCTGGTAGTCAGTATGAAGATCAAACACCAGTTCACCTCGGTGGAACATCCACAAGCAAATGGACAAGCCGAGGCAGCTAACAAAGTCATACTGGCAGGATTAAAGAAAAGGCTACAAGACGCAAAAGGAGCTTAGGCTGAGGAGCTCCCCCAAGTGTTATGGGTTTACCGGACGACGCCACAATCTACCACAGGGGAAACACCCTTCCGACTTGTCTATGGCGTGGAAGCCATGATACTAGTAGAAATCGACGAGCAAAGTCCAAGGGTAATCTTCCACGATGAGATCGGAAACATATAGGGGCACAAAGAGGAACTTGAATTGCTCCCCGAAGTCTGAGAACAAGCCCATATAAGAGAAGCGGCATTAAAGCAAAGAATGACTACCAGATAAAAAGGTCATTCGAGGGAGTTTTACCCTAGACGACTTGGTCTTAATCAGAAACGACATTGGAGTCAACAAATCTGGGGAAGGGAAGCTCGTTGCCAATTGGAAGGGACCATACAAGATCAGTGAGGTCTTAGGAAAAGGTTATTACAAAGTGACCGACTTAAACGGCACCGAGTTACCTAAATCGTGGCATACTTGTAATATGAAAAGGTACTACAGTTAAAAGTGAACTCTACTCCCTGATGTACTCTTTTCCCAACTTCATGGTTTTTTCCCGAAAGAAAAGGGTTTTTCCTGAAGGGGGGGTTTTTAACGAGGCATCACAGTAGAGACTAAGGGATCATAGATAGTCAAAAACCCTTAGTAGCAATAAGGTACCTTCACAAATAAATAAAGATCTTTTACAATATCTCTTATAAATTCCTTCTCGCTTTCTTTCTTTCTACGAAACGCGCCGACTTAAGCTCGACAAAACGTGAAAATCCCATGAACCGACCTAGATGGTCGTCAGGGTAAAACGACGAGGTACAAGTCGGTGTAAAGAGGTTATAAAGGTCAATCGTGATAAACTCGGAAAACATCCGACTTATAAGTCGAAAAAATCGAGAAGCAAAGAAACGAATCGCAAAAATAACCTAAGTCATAAGAACTCAATAAATAAAAAAATTGAGTATAAGGAATATCAAAAAGAGATCAGAAAACCTATTGAAAGCACCAAGGCAAAGGCCGTCCCAAGTCCTTAAGAAAAATTTAAGAAAAACTTAGAGGAAAAGACAGCCAGCCAAGGAAAAGGTTTTTCAAAACAAGGATCAAAAATGTTTTTTTGAAACCTAAAACAGAAAAGCATGCGCACAACAAGACAAAGAAAGGTAACCTAAACCCTTATCCAAAAAAGGGTATTTTTAAATATTTTGTTTACAGCCATAAAAGGCTAAGAAAATGTCAGCAAAATACCACCACATCATAAAAATAAATAGTTTAAAAAAGGGGGAACCCACAGGCCGGGCCCCCATATAGCCACAATACATTTTTTCACTTAGGAAGGACGTCACCACCAGGGCCAGGAGGAGTAGTTGGACCACTACCAGAGTCAGGGAGAGTAGTCGGAGCACCACCCGAGTCAGGGAGAGTAGTCGGAGCACTCTCAGGGCCAGGAAGAGAAATATCCATCGGAGACGGAGTGGAAGTTCCAGGAGCCTTCGAAGAACTCGGGGCATCTTTTGGTCGGGGAGGGGACTCCATTATCCTCTGCCCCCGAGTCTTTAGATCAGACTCGGTGACGTATCGGGGAGTGGGAGGAGAAACGATGGCTCCATCGACCACAATCTTGTCTGGATCCAAAGGAGAGAGATCCAGGTCGGGAGCAAGAACTCCGACCTGTTCTTTAAAGATCCTCCACGCTTCTTCAGCCCCGTCAGCAATGGAGTCCTCCAACTCTGTATAGGCATCCCGAGCTCTCATCAAATCCTTCTTCACCTCCACAAGGTCCTCGAACAAGCTTGAATAACTCTCCTGCGCCTTCTCCCTCAGGCCCTCCGCCATGGAACACTAGGCCTACAACTTCCTCTCCCTCTCCTGGAGGCCATTCCTCTCCTCCTTCAATTTGACGACCTCCTCCCTCAACACCTTCTCCTGCCCTTGATATAAGAGCAGCCTCTCCTCCAGCTCTTCAACCCTCGAGGATGAACCTAAAGAGCTAAGGGGAGTCTTCTCAAAAATATCAAGGAACTTTGTGGACACCCCTGCCGCCCTGATACTCTCCTGAGCCAGAATAGTAAGGTGGTTTTGAACAGAAGCATCATTCATACCTATACGAGTATGAGGATAGATATGCTTCCGAATGAACTGAGGCACATCCACCTTGGCCTCACCTTCAAAAGAAGAGCTAGACTCTAAAGTCTTGCGCTTCTTCTTTTCTGGCTCAGGGGAAGATCGGGGAGGAGGGGGCGGCAGAGAAGAGGCTGAGGAAGAAATGACAATAGGTTGGGTGGGGGTCCCCAAATTGTAGAACGGGGGAAGGGGAAGGAAGAGAAGGACCAGCTGCCCTGGCGCCGCCGACTCTGGCGCGGGACCTCGCCTTGGCCTCCTGAACTCTCTGGTAAGACTCCCTGTAATTCTTCTTCGCCATCTCTGTAAAAGCAATTAGGAAGCTAAAGTCAGTAAAACAAGTCTGAAAAAACAAGTCGGGCGACCATCAGGTTGGAAAATATGATAAACAAACAAAAGCTACCTAGTTGAGTCTGGACAAAGGTCGGAGACCCCTGGAGAAATTTTTTGTATCCAGGTAGGGGGCTCTCCCCCATACTTCTCGGAGGAACCCCACAATGGCCGCCTCCACCTTATCCAAATCATCCAAACTATATTTTTTTACAAGAAGAGGTCTCTAGCCAGTACAGGGGAAAGCGAGGAGAAGAATTCTCATCCAGGAAAAAGGGGTGGTGACCTTCTACAGCTTGAACTTTGAAAAAGAAATTTTTGAAGTCATGGAAGGATTCATCGAAAAGGGTAAAAACTCTCCGACCCTGTATGGTCCGGAAAGACACCCACTGCTGTTTGTTATTTTGCCCACTGAAGGACTTAGTCATATGGAAGAGAAAAAAGAAAATCTTCAAAGAAGTCAGAAAGTCTAATGCATGGTTGATAAATTGGTAAATTTTTAAAAAACCCCAAGAATTAGGGTGAAGTTGGCTAGGAGCAACATGGCAGTGACATAAAACAGCTATCTCAAAGTCGGAAAAAGGAAGAAAAATACCCAAGCGGGTAATCATGCTCTCATACATATAGAAAAAATGAGGGGCTGCCTCAGAAGCCCTCCCAAAACAAACCCGGTCTTCCAGACCCGGGGCAATCAGTTCATATTTCGGCTCATCCTCATCAGAAGTACAAAGCCTATGACGTATGCGGAGATCTGTGATGTAGTCAGTATCCACCCAAGGTTCTTCCCCAAGAACCGTACCGTCAACCCATAATGAAAGAAACTCTAAGGTAGACATCTTTTTAAAAGGGGCAACGAATCCTACAAAGAAAAAAGGAAAGAAATCAAAATGAAGTCTCTGAGGGTCTGAGGCAGAAGTTTCAAAACCAACGGAACGGCTAAAACTACGGTCAAACACTTCTCCGAAACAAAAACATGCAAATAAAAAGCATTTGTGATAGAGGAGAAAAGAAGACTGACCTTTGCTTCTGAAGCAACAGGAATAGCAATAGTCGACCGAAGGCAAGAACGAAGCTTTCTCCAAAACAAGAGTGCGCGAATGTGAAGTTTTTAGAAACGAAACAACGAAAGAGAGGGAAAATATTTATAAACACGCTAGGGGCATAATGGTAAAAACGGAGGCTGTCATTAATGGGTGCACAGTTACCAATGCAATTAATCCCTACGTGTGGATACACGAACCCCTAAACGGACGCGATGCTTGATTAGACGCGAATGTGGAAATCCAAAAGTCACGTCGATTCCGAAAAGTCACGTCGGTTTCGAAAATTCACGTCGGTTCCTCTGCAGGTCGGCTACAACCCCGAGTAGAATACTTGAACCCAATCCCTGAAAGAAATTGGGCTCTAGTAGGGGCACTGTTCATACCCTGGCCCAACGCTAAGGTCCAGGTCCAAACAAAAGGCCCAACCCACAGGATTGAGCCTCACCTTACACCGACCTTCCCCTGAGAAGTCGGTTCTTGCCACGACTTGCTCTAAGGAAGTCGGGAACGAGGATTAGCTGGCAGATAATATTAAAATAACTGCCCCTAAAAACTCTCAACCCACTTCCAGGAGCCATATCTCAACTTCTCTAAGATAAAGTGACGGTTATCCACCTTAAAAGGTGGAACTACTTCAACGGTGGTTATTGGTTCACCACTATAAATACACTGACATCTCTCAGGTATCTCTAAGTCCCAATACTCTCTAGACCTGCTTACACCCTTGCTGACTTAGGCATCGGAGTGTCTTTGCAGGTACCACCCCCCATTCACTCATACTCACAAGTCGAACGGAGGCCCCAAAGACGCGAACCTGCTCGAAAGTTTTCCTCCTCAGACGATTGGGCTAACCCAACGAATCCATCCCACTAATCTCCGGTTACCTACCGTAACAATTGGTGTTATCCACATTTGTGGATATACAAGTTCATAGACTTGCAAAATGCAAGACATGTTTTTGCATGGAAGGAAAAAAAAAGGTTGCTGCAAAATGCAACCCCCATTTGGCATGGAGGGGCAACTAGATATAAAAACGTGTCTCCTGTATGCAGAGAAGACATGCCGCTTGACCATGTTTGAAATGACCAAACACAGGTTGCATTTGACATCTACGCAGAACAAAGTACAGCTTACAATTGGCATGGAAGTAATTTGTATGTCCGACACATGTTGGTGAAGGAAGTAGAAAAGGTCTTTATAATGTGTTTTGTGTCTTGCTTCTAGAGAAGGTAAGTTTGTTTCACTACATTTTGCTTCTGCATTTTGGTTGCAAGAGAGGGAGGAGGAAGAAGACCAGAAAAAAAGAGGAAGTAATTTGAGTGAGTGAGGAGTAAAATTACAGAAGAAAAATAGTTCGTAATTTTATATTATCTCAAGAACATATTATTGAATATCTGGATCATCTTTAATAAATAAGTACTTTTTTTGTATTTTAATCATGAATAAATTTACTTATTTGTGTTTTATTAGAAGATTTTTGGTGTAGAATTTTATTATTATTATTATTATTATTAGAATGTTAGTGTTAGTGTGTTACACGGTTTCTGTTGTTGTTATTATTTATTATTATTTTATTTTCTTATTAAAATTAATGATGATTATTGTCATTGTTATTATTGTTACTGTTAACCGTTATTATTAAAATATATTATTATTTTGAATAATAATAATATATTATTAATATGCTATTAATATATTCATAATCATGTTATTATTCTTAACATATTATTATTAATCTTAGCATATTATGATTAATGTATAATTAACATTTTTTTTGTTATTAATAACTACTATTTTTTTATTATTACTGTTTTTGGTATATATTATTCATTATTTTTATTATTAGTATATTATTAATAATATATAATTAATATATTATTATTTAGTAATAATAATAATAATAATAATAATAATAATTTATTTTAATTTATGTTATGTATATATATAATGATAGTTATATAAATTTTAAAATTTTATATTATTTATTAAATTTTAATAATTATAAAGGCGAAATAAATACTTATAAAAATAAGTTAGGGTTTAACTTTTTACTATTTACAAATAAAAGTACGTGGATCAAATTTTATGCAAACTATTATAAAAGGGAGTAGAATCGAGTAAGATAAAAACTTACTCTATTGTCATCCATAATTACGAAAATACTTGAATGGTTTAACTGCTTTAAATCTTGACTTTTAAGTTCCTAGTTAATTCCTAGGATAAAAAAGTCCGATGATAATTAAATGCATGTGTGCTACTTCCTTCGTGAATGATCTCTTTTCTTTTTTATTTTGTTGCAAATTAAATGTTATTTTTAATTTAAAAAATTTATTAATTAATTTTTCTATTATATTCTCTAATATTAATTAAAAAAGTTTAGAAAAGTAAACATTTGATAAGACAATAATATTAAAGATATTTTTATTTTCTTATGATTTACATTTTTAGTAACTTTAATATTCGTTTAATAATTATATATAATTAAAAAAGGACAATTAATTTTAAAACCATTGGAATAACTTTAGTTGTGCAAGAGAAATATTATGAAATTATTAGAATTTATTATTTTTAGTTATTATTTAATTATTAATTCAATTTTTTAGACAAAAATTAATTTAAAAATAGAATAGAAAATAGTGTAATTTAATTATATTGGTGCATGGTGTGTTATCCACATATGTGGATCTGCAAGTTTAGAGACTTATAAAATACAAGGCACGTTTTGCATCGAAGAAAAAAAAAAGTTGCTGCAAAACGCAACTTTCGTTTGATATGGAGAGACAACCAGATGTAAATGTCTCCTGTATGCAGACAATACGTACCATTTGACCATGTTTGAAAGACCACCCGCAGGTTGTGTTTGACAGGTGTGCAGAGCAAAGTGCCACTTGCGATTGGCATGGAGGTAGTTTGTATGTCCGACACGTGTTGGTGAAGGAAGGAGAGGGTCTTTACAACGTGTTTTGCGTCCAGCTTCCAGAAAAAGTAAGCTTGTTTCACTACATTTTGCTTTTGCGTTTTGGTTGCAAGGGAGGGAGGAGAAAGAAAATCAGAAAGAAAGTGGGAGTAGTTTGAGTGAGTGAAGAATAAAATTATGATAAAAAATAGTTCATAATTTTACATTACTTCAAGAACATATTATTGAATATTTGGATCATCCTTAATAAATAAATATTTTTTTTGTATTTTAATTATGAATAAATTTACTTGTGTTTTATTAGTAGATTTTTGGTATAGAATTAATTATTATTATTATTATTATTATTATTATTATTATTATTAGAATGTTAGTGTTAGTATGTGTTACACGGTTTCTGTTGTTGTTATTATTTATTATTATTATTCTATTTTCTTATTAAAATTAATGATGATTATTGTCATTGTTATTATTGTTACTGTTAACTGTTATTATTAATAATATATTATTATTTTGAATAATATAACAATAATAATAATAATATATTATTATTAATATGCTATTAATATATTCATAATCACAAGTTATTATTCTTAACATATTATTATTAATCTTAGCATATTATGAGTAATGTATAATTAATATACTTTTTTTGTTATTATTATTATTATTATTTACAATACTGAATAATATAATAATAATAATTTATTATTATTAATATATTAATCATAATAATTTATTAATGTATTATTATTCGAAAAAGTATAATAATAATAATATATTATTATGTCATTATTATATTCTTATTATTATTTTTTAATATATTATTATTATTATTATTATTATTATTATTATTATTATTATTATTATTAACATATTATTATTAATAACTCAAAAATGGTACGACGGTTAATATTTTTATTATGAATAATAATAATAATAATAATAATAATAAATATTATTATTATTATTATTGTTGTTGTTGTTGTTACGATTATTATTGTGGTTAATTATTATTATTATTATTATTATTATTATTATTAATAACACTAATTATAGTTATTAATTAATATTAATAAATTTTTTTTTGCAAGTTATCATAAATTTGTTGTCTAGAAAATTTATCCGTTAGAACTTATAATAAGATAGCTGCAACGGCCCTAGCATTAACGGGGTTCCACCGTTTCACCATGTTTTGTGAGTAGGCGAAATAAGAGGACATTCTGCACTGATGAGTGTTTTAGTAGAATGATGGAGGCCTGAAACCTGCACCTTTTACCTTCTAGTCGGCGAAGTGATTGTGAGTTTGTGACACATATACTTGGCCTCCCGGTTAATAGTGAGCCCGTCATGGGTAGGACAGACATCAGTCACTAGTTTTTGGTGGAGAACTGCTTAGCTTGTTTTAGTAGGCTACCCGATCCAGATGATCACGTATTGGATAAGGTAAATCTTGCATGAGTTCGGCGATGTAGAGACACCAAATTATTAGACACACAGGAGTCGATCGAGCGGTATGTCTGGGCTCACATTTTCTATGTGCTTGGAATAGTTGTATTTTTGAACAAGTCAAGGAATTCTGTAAACTCGAAGTTTTTGCCTCTACTTCGAGATTTTCATTGCATTTCACTCTATAGTTGAGGGTAGCTAGTCTAGCACATAAGTACAGATAGTTGTGTCGTGCATCACGATCCAACTGTAAAGAGATAGATGGCCCCCTCATTCTGTTTTTTGTTTGGGCATGGGAGCGAATGCCGTTTTTAGCACCTATTCCTCGCAATGAGCTCGTCGTTGTTGGTGTTCCACTTGCGCAATGGTAATTGTTATCGTTATTATTAGGAGTCATTGGCGCCGACTAACGAGATATCGCGAAGGTCTACGACGCACTTTAGGCAACAACTAGATGACATGGGAGTCAAAGAGGTAGGTTTTAACAATTTATGTTAAGCAGTTTACTATGTCAAATAATTTAACTTATCGGCTTCGTGTTTATTAATGTCCAATTTATATGATGGCCGTATATGGGAGTGATGGTTCCTAACGACCTAGCCATAAATGTGTTTATGTGTTCCACAAAGTCTCCGTTAGTGTCATTCAAGTGTATAGAGTGGCACTAAATAGACCGAGTTAGATGACAATTCAGGCTTGAACAACTTCGACCGGAGCCAGCATTTCAGATTGGTGATGCTCATTGCAGGCGGTTGACCGGCCCACAAAACCATGACTGGAGCGACAGGAACAAAGATTGGGTTAACATGTGAAATTCTGACCGCTATAATACACTGCAGTTAGGGGACGAGATTTTCGAATTTCATCCTCTCCCGGTGTACTACGAGTGGTACACACGGCAGTACGGGCATCACCTACAGTTGTCAGATAGAGTTGCAGGGACAGAAGTCAAGGTGAATAAACCACAGGAACAACTCCGTCACCACCTGGACCTCAATAGCCAAATCCCCCTCATGAGCAACAGTTTCATATTTTGGGCTATGAGCAACAATTTCATATTCCGAGCTATGAAGATGTTATTATTATTATTATTATTACTATTAATATTAGTTTAATGGTGCTAATATTATTTAGATACCAGCATATGAGCAGCAGTTTTAGGTGTCGGCATATGACCAGCAGTTTCAAGTATTGGCTTATGGCCAACAACATCAATTTTTGGTTTATGAGCAACAACAACATTTTCCAGCTGATCAGCAACAACAGTATATACCATAACCACAATCACAACAGCCAGCAGAGCCGTACATACCATAGATGGTAATCCCAGCCGACAGCCACTTCAGTCCATTAGTTGAAATTGATGACATCAGTTTGTCTCAGGTAATGAGAGACACAGATTATCTATTTGAGCGTGGTTAACGCATCATACAAGAACGTGGCGACATGGAAGTTGTTCAACCTAGAAATGGCCACAATCATAGTGACGTTGCACAAGGTTAACAGTGTATATAAAACCATCTCGCATTTCACAAACCTTAAACATCTCATTGCGCCTGTCGGACCGGTTGACAACGATGTTTCCTGCACGTCGAAAACTTTCTTCAATTTGTTTGGTGGCAAATTCTGAATACGTGAATCCATTACAAACATGCTCATGAGCCTCGACGCTCTTCCGAGTAAACAATTCGTTTAGCCGATAGAAAATAGACCTAACAATGGCAGTTACAGGAAGGTTGCACATATCCTTAAGGACAGAATTTATGCACTCTATCAAATTCGTCGTCATATGACCCCAACGATGACTCCCGTCAAATGCCAACACCCATCTCTCAATACCGATCTCATCGCACCATCAAGTATATGCCTCACCCCACTCTTTAAGCCTTTGGTAGTTTTTGTTGTACTCCTGTTCCATTCTAGAATAGCATGTAGAACAAACCATGTAATCATATGCAGACAACACAACTTACTAAGAATAGGACCATAACAGCAAATTCAAATACCCGTGTTAACCACGAGTTAATGCAAGTATGGAGTGTTGAACCTCCTTAAGAAGTTGGACTCGATCCGCCTGATGCAAAATATGTGCCACGCTCTTGGTGGTGACCATATACCGTTACTGCGAGTTATTGCTGCATCGATAGAGTTATGGCAATCAGAAATAATGCCCACGCCATCAATAGTAACAATATATCTGTGCAAATTAGTAAGAAAAAACTCCCATGCGCCTGTCGTCTTACTCTCCACAATGGCAAAAGTAATCGGCACAATGTTTTGGTTCTTGTCTTGTGCCACCGCTACTAAAAGTGCACTTTTATATTTTTTGTATATGTGTGTGCCATCAACCTGCACCAATGGCTTACAGTGTCTAAATATTGTAATACACGGATAGAAGCTCCAAAATACGTAATGGAGAACTTTTACACCATTCACCTCCTCACTCTCACGAAATACAGGGAGAGTTTTTATTTCAACACGAGATATTGGTATCTTCGCATTCATTACTTTCAACCATACTGGCAGAGTCTGGTAAAAAAAATTTCAATCATCGAAAACTTTTGACACAAATTTTTGCTTTGCCAACCAAACCTTACAATAATTTACAATGTAGTCGAACCTGGATTGAACTTCTACAATAATAGACTTCACATTTATCGACGGGTCTGCTTCAACCAACGGTCTAATAGCATCTACAATCGTGTCTGAGTGCAACTTGGCATGATCTTGTGAAATTGTCTCTATGGTGTACATGTGTTTGCCATTGTACCTCCTGATATCCCAACAACCTTTCTTTCGAATCAAGCTAACTCGGATAAGCCAATCGCACCCTACACCATATTCCTTGCATTTTGGATAGAATGTCTGCGGTTTAGATTCATACAAACCATCGTTAGTCGGTCAAGGAAAATAAAAGAAATGATAGTCGTAACTTTAATTAATAAATATAACATACCCATATCAGCATACTCAGGAAATTTCGGGGCATGCATGGTTGCGAGATCCAGAGTTCACATAAAAGACAGAACACCAAAGGGGTGTTGGTTTACAAGTGCATGTGCTTCATTTTGCATCGTCAGATTGCCTGCCTCGTCTCGGTCATCATTTTCGTCATCGAATTTGTAGTTGGTTTCGAACTCCTCTTCACTGTCGTTGTTATCTTTCTAATTTATATCCCTGAGCTCGTCAACATTCACCTCCTTGCCAACCGTGTCCAGTCCCGTATGCTATTCAAACTCAACGTACAACTCTATGTTGGCACGTGAAATCGGGTTTGTCAATAAATATAGAGCATCTGCTGCATACATGCGTCGTTAGTGATAGACATTATTTGAAACTGTATCAGCTAACCAAATACTTGTACTGGATTTCTGTATGACATGTTGCTCACCCTCTTTGGAATGTGACTTTGTATGTTCTCACAAGGACCATTTTACAACTGTACAAAACTCATGGTGCATGGAATGACAAAGAAAAATGAACATTCACAGAAAAAAGTCACTCCGTGTGCATTTTTGGTATAATATCACCGTTATAATACACTTGCAAATTTGCAATACCTTCCATAACCTCAACTTCACCTAACCCAATATTTTGTACACTACTTATTGTCAAAAAACTCACAAGTATGAAAGAAAGAAGAATGGAAGTGGGAGTAGGGTATAAATCTCGGATGAATTGGTATTGGTATTTATAAGTAAGATTCTCGATTAAAATATTTTTTTGTACAAAATGTAAGTTGCGTTTGCAGCTTTCAATAAAAAAATTTTGTACATATATTATGCAAGTTGCGTTTTGTTAATCTCAAAAACGAAAATAAAAGAAAAAGTTAACAAAGAAAAATACAACCTGCGTTTTGTGTGTTTCAGAAACAAAAAAAAAAAAGCGAAATAGCAAAATGCAATCTGCGATTTTCACTTATATCATAATAGTGTAAATACTTTATAATTCTCCATTTCATTGAATTACACCAGAATTATTTTCATATGTAAAAAAAAGCTTACAAACCTCTATTTCATTGAGTTACACCATAATTATTTTTATATGTAAAAAAATGAGCCTTTTTTAGGGTCTCTTTAAGTGAATTTGTAAGAAAATATCTTTGTTTAAGTTATCTTTTTTTAAAAAAAATTTATAGAAAAGTAAAAATAATTTTATGTTTAGATATCTCATGCAAAAAGATTTTTTTATTTATCAATTATGTTTGGGCATAACAATATAAAAATATTTTTTTGTTTATTTATTATGTGAAAAATATTTTTTTTAAGAAAAAAAATCTTTTAAAAAAAAATGTAAATTGTAACTTCTCAAAAAAGATATTTTTTATTTTTCTAATACTTTCACTTTTATTACTAAATATTTATTAAACATACTAAAAAATAAAAAAATATTTTTTTATTAAATTTTTTTTATCAACTTAATGACATTTAAATAAATACTAAATTTAATTTTTTAATTTAATATTCAACAATATATTTTATCTCATATTTTTAAATATTAATAATTAACTAATAATTAAAATATAATTTATAACGATCCTCTAACAATTTTCTATTTGTAATTATCATTTAAGGAAAAAAAAAAAACCCAAAAGTCCGATTGGAAATTTAAATGCGTGTGTTATAGCATTATAGCCTGTCTAGTGTAGCTCATGCAATAAAAGATCAAACTGCACAATCAGGCGGCTGTCGGCTGAGTAAGTAATGAAATATGAAAAACATGTTAGATAAAGGTTCAAAAATTTGGTTATGGGGTGTAGGGTGGTGTATTGGTTGGGAATGGATGAATCTAGTGTATTTATGTATGGATGGAGGTGTCAGGTAGAAGGGTAACATGCAGGGACGTATTGTAACACGTGAGGCGTGTTGGACACGTGACAGTATCTTGGCCAACACGTAGGAGGCGTGTTGGACACGTGACAACATTCTGCCTAACATGTGGGGAGCGTATTGAATGATTTCTATAATACTGTAATACACTTTAAATATTAATATTCAACCAAAACACCATCTCTATTTTCATATTAAAAATAATTTTTGTTAGATAAACTCAAATCAAAATATTATTTATACACTAAAATTAATCATCAAACTATATATATTTTATATTAGTAGTTATAGTAACAGATTTGAATGTACACGTAATATGGTTAATATCTAAATATTAAATTAAAAAATTAATATTTAATTTAGTCTCTAAAATTTTAATTGTTTCTATTTAGTCCCTAAATTTTGTAAAAGTGATTGACATTAGTCTTTATGACAATTTTCAGTAAACAGACATTAATAAAACACTGACATATACAACTAGATGGCACGCTAAAACTTATAAAATGGCGTCATTTTAGTTTTATTGCTCAAATAATCCAAAATTGATGTGGTATCACTTATTTTAGGAAAAAAAATTTTAAAACTACTTACGATATTCTTTTTTTGCTATTTGAGTGCCAAAACCAAAATAATGTTATTTTACAAAGTCTATCATGGTATCCGGCTATTGACGTCAATGTTTCGTTAATATTTTGCTATCGAAAGTTGTTTTAGGGACTAACATGAGTACATGACTCACGTTCATAAAATTTGGAGATTAAATAGAGACAATTAAAATTTTAAAGACTAAATTGAGTATTATCTCTTAAATTAAATCATAAATTTATTGTTGATACTTGACAAAATTAAAAATCTAAATAATTTTTACATTCAACATGTGAATAATTATTTAAAAGAAGATGTGTGATTAAATAATAAGATAAATATTTTATATTATTAATATATTAAAATTAAATTGTGTTTTTTAATTATTTATATAATTACACTTTTTTCAATATTAAACACTATAAAAATTAAAACATTTAAGCTATATGCCTATTAAATAAGAATATTTTGATAAATAATTTTTAATCAGTTACTATTTTGAGATTTTATTAGTGTACAGACGATGATAAAGACAAATATCATGAACCAAGGAGAATACTTTTTTCACTATCACTCTGTAGAGGTGCACATGATTTGGTTTGATTCGGGCGAAAGATTTGGTCCGGATTTAAATATTTTGAGATTAATTTGGTGTGATTTTATTGGGTTTAAAATCGGATAAGAATCTAAAAAATACATTCAGTCATTATTTAGGGTCGGATTTGGGTCAAAACGAATTCGATTTTATCCAGCTTAAAAGGACTAAAAAAGGTATATATGTTTTAAATTAATTCCAATATTATGTTATATTAATTATAAGCTTATTATTTTATTTTTAATTATATTTGTTGAATTAGAAAATAGATCAAAGAAGCATAAATTTAGAATTTATGGACAAATTCAAGTTTAAGTATAGTTATCAACTTTTCTGTAACAAGTATTTTTTTTTTCTTTATAAATGAGTGCATTATAATTTTTTGATATAAAATTTATCAAGACCCGGACTTCATCCGGTCGAAACTCTATTTAAGTGTGACCCAAAAATAGTGTAATTTTACTGGATCTAGAATCGGATAAAAATTTGAAAAATAAACTAGTTATTATTTAAGGTCGGATACGAATCAAGACGAACCGGATTTCACCCGACCTTATGTACACCTCTATCCTCTGTATAAACTCTTGGTTCCTAAACATATTAATAATCCAAAATTGTAATGTAGAATAAATTAATCAGCTAGTAAAAACTAAAAACTAGATTATTTTAGTATTTCACAATGAATTTTTCATTGTATGTTTCTTAATATTTATACAAATAATTAAAAGAGAAAGACTACTATTTTTTATCTATAAATTTTAAAATACTAGTAAAATTATCCATAAAATAAAAATTAATATTATATCTATAAAAGATGAATTATACTTGATAAGATAAGAGTACCTAAATGTTAAATTTTTGTTAAAGTAGATAATTTGAAAATTTTAGTTAAATTTTTAATAGAATTAATAAAAATTTAACGTTTAAATATTTTTATTAAGAATAACTCATCTTTTATTGACACAATATTAGGGAAATGAATTCTCTCTATTGTTAAAAAAAATTGAGAGTGTAAAGTGTGATTTTTAACTTTTTGTTACTCTCTCTTTCTCATATTTATTCTTGATCCCACTTATAAAACTAATGATAAGAAATCACACTTTATTCCATCAATTGTTAAAAAAAAATTGAGATGATCCATTTCTTAATATTAGTTTCTTTCTTTTGCAAGTAATTTTATCAATATTCTGAACAACCATAGATAAAAACAACAGTCTTTGTAACTAAAAGTGACAAACGAGTAGAACAGTTGATAATAAATGTCTACTCACATTAACACTATATAACAAGCAGGTGTTTTAAGCATGATGTATAGTTTTGAAGAGTATTACAGACCAATGCATCTTCCAAGTCATAGGTTCAAAATAGTTAGTTAACATACGATCTCTAGGATCAAGAACATGTAACATAGTTTTGCTTGTTTTCTATTATACATCCACATGAGCGCATGATGTTACAGAAAACAATACAATTCTACACATAAAGGTACACCAGCATCATAACTACGTTGGCATTCCACAAGAGGCAGTAATACTTGCCAGAAATCCATTCTTTGTTTCAATTAAGAAGCAAAATCTTGTGGACTATTGTCATCATAAAAGCTGTTCTCTATGTTCCCTGGACTATTGTCATCATAGAGGCCAGCCATGTTTTTTGAGAAACCATAAGGGGCTTTGCTAAACAACCTTAAAAGTTAAAAAATAAACTCAATGAGAACAATGATTACAACAAATCAATAATCAAATACAACAGTAAGGTTTTAGCCTCTGCTCTTATTCCCTGACCAATTAATCATTAGTCAAAAGTCAAGTAATGGTTCTTTATTCTGTTTTAACATAACATAGTGCTTATTCTGATGCATATACATATTGAGAATGTGCAGAGATATAAAGAAAGGGAGAATAAATATCATGTTTTGTTGATTTTTTTTCCTTTTTTTTTAATTCTATATATTAGAGTTAATAGTCAAATTAGTCTCTAAAAAATAGCTCGTTCTTTAAATTTGTTCTTGAAAAATTTTATAAATCAAATTACTCCTTCAAACATTATAAATTATCATTTTTATCCTTCAATCATTCAATTAATAATTTTCATCAACGATTGATGATATAGAACGTTAATTCACTTAGCATATCCAATTAGAAGCTAAACAAATATATTTATGAAAATCTATCAATTTAGTGTCGTTAAGTTATATTAGGATTAGGGTTTATATAATTACAAAAAATTGATAGATTTTCATAAACATATTTGTTCGACGTTTAATTGGACATGTTAAGTGTTATGTATACTACATTCTATATCATCAATTGTTGACGGAAACTATTAATTGTGTGACATATGAATAAAAATAATTAATTTGTAATCTTTTAAATGACTAATTTAACTAATAAAAATTTTCAAAAAATTTAAAAACTATAATCCGACTATTAACCCTGTATATTAGGTACGTTTTTAATCTGTATACGAGTGTGAACTGGTAACAAATGAGATTCAAGACATGTGACATTAATGGCTAATACACCTGTTGCGTGACACGATTGATGTGTCAACAAAATATAACAATTGGTTAAGACTTAAAGAGTTGACTAGGCAAAGACAAAAATGACCTACCAAACGTAACATTAGGGACCAAATAATTAATTTCCGGAAGCAAGAACTAAAATGGAGTACATTTGCAATTTCAATAACTAAACTGAATCTTTAGTCAATACAACATTAATGGAATTTCTAACTTGATTAGCTAGAACCATCATCAAACATGGCATGGAACTAATTATTAGTACCTGACTCGTCGCTTCTCAAGAAACCTCTGAAGAGATTGTCTACGTGCTAACGGAAATTCTGAAGAGAAAAAGAGAGATCAAGAGAAAGCAACAAAATGTTACATCAAAGTAATAGAAAACAAAGCTAGCATGGAATCAATGCTATCATATATATATATCCCACCTTGCAGCCTGCAAATGGAACTCTTTTCTGCAGGAAAGCACACAGATTGTTTTGAAGGCAAGTTGTTGGAATTTCTTTGTGCAGGAGAAGAACTTGTGGAAGTGGGAATGAGTGGAGTGAATGAAGATTGTGTCCCAATTTTCACTTCAGCAGACTTGGCATATGCAGCAGCAATAAGCATTATCTCTTGCACCTGTTGTTAAACATTACAAAATATATTTTAGCATTGTCACTCTGTGACCTCACGATCACAGGTTCAAATACTGCAGTCACTAATATAATTATCAAGTTAGACTGTCTATATTATATTCTCTGTGTTAGAGATAACTATTCATCTTGCCTCCTCTTATCAGCTTTTGAAATAAGTGGTTTCATAACAGAACTCTGTGTTAGAAAGTTTTAGAGTTCGATTCTTTGGTAAATCCCAAAAATAAAAAAAATAACATAAGATAAATAAAAACAAGAAAAAAGAGACTTATGCAAATATCAAACAAATCCAAAAGAAGTGAGTGATTTCTATGACACTTTTGAGTGCAGGTACATAGAAAGTTAATACAAAGCAAAGGGAAGGAATGAAATCAAAACTCTTTTGCTACCTTCTCTGTATTAATTCCATCATAGACAAAAGTGTTCCCATTGAATAAGATGGTAAAATGAGTTGGAGCTGATGCATTCAGTCCAGATGCTGGCATTGGCCTGAAGAAAATAAGGAAAAAGCAGAGTATACAAAGTGTCGGTAGGTTTGACAGTTACAAGAGAAAAAATTTAACTCATTCTCTAAATTTTTAAATAAAGAAAGTTTTGAATTTTTTATTTTTTTATATATTTAAAACATCATACATATTACTCAGTTAAGAAGAAAAATTAATACTACCCATTATTATTCAGAGTAGAAGGACATTTTATACAAATCTAAAGGCTATCATATAACTTTAGCTCATAAGAGATTAGTGTAAACTTCTAGAAATAAAGATTATCGTATATAATATTATATAACCTCATAACTTAGGAGAATTTGGTGCAACTTGTTTAGAAGGTTTTACTACTAGCAATCCGATTTGGTGGGTAGAAAATAAATTTCAAAGATAGCCTTTTTTTTTTTTTTTCATTCCAGGACTATGAGACACCAAATAAAAGTAAAAAATTTAACCTCTTGAACTTGGCAAAACTCAGATTATTTTAGATTTTAGAAAGTTGAACTTAAGCCTATCCCTTTTGAAGCAAGCATGACTACTACCTTTTCAGTTTCCCATTAATTAAATAATAATCATTAATAAAAATAAAAAATAAGATACTGAATTCAAAACCATAGGGATTCTCTCTCACCTCACATGAATGGATATCCTATTATAAAGAAAAGAAATAATAAATAAATAGTAACAAGAAGGAAAGAATAACTTAAAAAGATGTTTTTTTTCTTAAAAAAAAAGTGTAGAGACATGTGAGTTATGAGAGACAGACCAGTTAGCAGGAAAATGCATCATAGAAGCATCATCAGCCATGTTGTTGTTGTTGGAACCAACATTAGCATCACCAATTCTTTCCATAGCATGATGAGAACCTTGCTCTCCTCTACCAACAAGCTCCAACTCATCAGGTTTCAAACAAGCCATGGTTGAGATTTTTGGATAACACAACAGATCCAAAAAACAGAAAGAAAAAGGCTTAAAGATGTTTTAATTATTTTGTTGACAGGGCACAGTGAAAAGCTTAAGCTTTTTATTGTATGGTTATGGATCAACTGAGCTGGATTTTGAACGTTTTGTTGGTACTTGAATAGTTGAATCAGACCGCTTTCAATAAGAAGAGAGATGAGAGAGAAAAGAGGAGGAGGTGCCTTCCATTGATACCTTACAGTGTCTGGTGGTCCCTCTCTCCAACCAAAACCATTAATTATTCTCCATTTTTCATAAGAAACATGTGCTTTTTGTGCATAAATCCTATTCCATGTCCCTTTTAAATTTCATTTATTATTATATTGTGATGTATATCACTTTGCATTATCAGTGTCATTTGGTTTGTTTCCTGCCACAAGGGCCATTGGAAATTTCCACTCCATCCTTCTCTAACAAAAAATGGACCGTGATATTTGGAGACACTGCTTTTAATATAAAACCAGAAAAATATGTTATGTTGATTTAAATATAAGACAACATAAAAAAAAAAAATTATTAGTCACTTATAATTTCTCATAAAAAATATTAGGAGTCTTAATTTATTTATTTTTTAATTATTCTCTTAATTTCTAAATAAAAGTAATTAAATATTTTTTTATCATCTTCTTTCTAAAGAGTAAGCTATATATTTGAGTTTTTTTACCATTTTAAATATTAGAAAGATAGTTAAAATAATAAATTTGAACTTCTAATAATTACTCAATATAAGTATTCTAGGTATTTGAAAAAAAAATTGTCATACAAATAATAGCTTTTAAGTACTATATAGTATAGAATACTTGTTTAGTTTTTCTATGGGCAAACTTTTTGTGTTTTAAATGATATTTATTTTAGTTTAACAATAATTTTAAAAAAGAATACAAGGATAACAAAATAAATAAACTTGTTTGAAAATTTAGTCAAATACAAAAATAAATAAAATGTCTATATAGTTTTTACAAAAAAAAAAACTGTCTAAATTTCAATTAAATAAAAAAGATTGGAAACAATAGAAAAAAGATAGAGACTAGACACTTCTTTTTCTTTTTCTCTCTATTTTATACTTATGTATTTTGGAAAGTTACTAAAGCAATCTTAAAAACTAAAAAACGAAAGATGGTTCATTTAATGTTTTATTTAATTTTAATAACTGCCTAACTTGTTTTTTTTTAAAGACAAATTTACTGAGTTTTGTTGACATGTATTTGTACTAGATGCAGTGTATATTTAAATAGTTTACTGGGAAGCTAATAATATAATTACAATTACTGATTATGACCTATTTTAGTATTTTAAATATAAAATATTTTGATATCTAATATCTAACCTAACCGTGTGTGTGTTGTGTCTTGTGTGTATACCATACACCCAACCAAAGATTTGGTATGATATAAAAGCAAGAAGCAAATCTTGCCAGAAAAGTTCAAGAAAAAAATTACCATTAACCAAAGCATAGGGTAAATAATAATGAAATGAAGTGGAATTAAATAAATATTATAAGAAAAATACAAATAATGCAAATTTGACGATTGCAAGTCAAGCAACAACCTAAGGGAAGTTAGAATTGTCTTCATAATAATGAAAACAATTCTAACTTATTCTCCAGGTTGTTCGTTATAGCTTGACTTATGGTCGTAAAATTAGCATTTTCAACTTTTTTACAGCATAACTTAATCTAGCTAGTCAATGGGCGTAGAAACTAGAAAATCAGGAAGGTGATGCTCTAGAACAAGCAGAAGTTCTCTAGAATTGGTAAGATCATCAAACACCCTATCATCAGTATTCCCAAGCCTTCTTGTGGCCTCCACCAATTGTCCCCTAAGCCTTTGGGAAAACAAACAGCCACCAGCTTTGCTACACTCTCTATAAAGAGGGAGATAAGCAATAGCAATTATCAATGGAATTGGAAGATCTTTTAAACACCCTCCCCATTTAATGATTCTTAACAGGTTCATGTAATGCTCTTGTCCTAGCCTTACTCCTTCCAAGTATGCTGCTTCTGACCAATGCTCATGGAGAAAAGTCCTTAGTTCAGAAGCAACACCCTCATCCTCTGATTTAGCAATGATATCTGCAACAGCATAAGTAGATGCAGGATCACCTAAGAAATCGGATTGCAGCAGAAATGCTACGCCGTCAAGAGATCCGCCGCTGCGCTCACCGGCAGCCTTGATAATTTCGATACTAAGCGTAGAAAGGACATGCCGAGGTACATGTGGAAGAATGTATGCAGCTATGTCAACTTGGCAGCTAGAAGTGGCTGCTGTAAGGGCAAGGCATAGCTCCATGTCTCGGCTACCCCTTTGTACAAACCACTCAACAACTTGAATGCAGCCCCTTTCGGCAGCTCTCATCAAAGGGCCTAGAAATGCTATGGCATTCCCCTCTTCCACCAAACACTCCATAGTCCCTATTTTGCAATAATGGGAAGCAAAGCCTAATGCCAAGTCAACATCAACATCCAGGTTATTCCTTTGTGCAATCTCCACAATTTGATCCCAACATGACATAAAACAGTTTTAGCACACTTACTATACAAACATTTTAAAATAGCAAATCAACTATAAAACACCAAAATTAAGCAATTCACTTTGTCATTAATCATGGAAAGGAAAGTTGGCTACTTTCAATACTAGAAAATTATTAATCGACGGATCTAGGATAAAAAAAGTGAGCAAAATAAATATCAGAGTCACCTGCAATAATATTCTCACGAGTTCTGTACTACCAAATCGCGACGCCTCCAAGAAGCACTGATTAACATTGTCAGCACCACCATCTACTAACATTCCCAGTAAACCTTGGATCACAGTAGCTGATATGCCAAGTGCCCAACTTGGATCAAATGAGCTTGAGAAAAGAGTAAGAGGAAAGCATGCCGCATCAAATGCCTCACTGAAATCCTTCCCTGTAAGGCGATTTCCAGCAAGATCAAGGAACATCTTAAAGCCAGATAACTGGAGCTGGACCTCAATGGCCGAGATGTGTCCAACATTATCGACATCCTGAAGTCGTGAATGGGCGCTTATACATTTTAGAGCCCATTCGGTAAACTTTTGAACCTTAGCACTAGCTTCTACCTTCAAGATTTCATCACCATTGCACTCTTGGAGACGCTCATGCAACCTAACAAAAGCAAAGTTCACATGTCATCCTCATATGTGATAACCCCCTTCCCATTCATTTTCAATCCGATTGGATCCAATTGAATCACTACTTGTTAGTGACTGAACTCTCATATAAACATCATTTGCTATCAAAAACAAAATGTCAAAAAGAAAAACACTACAACAGAATGAACAACATTGAGTAAATCAATTGTACCTTTGGGCCATTATACTAATTGTATCAGCAAGGCATACTGTCCTGCTCTGGCAAGCAGAGACA
This sequence comes from Arachis hypogaea, assembly GCF_003086295.3. Taxonomy (NCBI): domain Eukaryota; kingdom Viridiplantae; phylum Streptophyta; class Magnoliopsida; order Fabales; family Fabaceae; genus Arachis; species Arachis hypogaea. Next base: position 134,470,531 of record NC_092046.1, read on the forward strand.
CATGCAGCAAGAAATGAAGTCCTTTGAACAGCTCTTGTGAAGTCACAAGCACCGTCGGCAACTAACTTCTTGATAAATTCAGTTATCCCTTTAAGTTCCACCTCTGTTCTCAAGAACCATATGGAATCTACTGTGATACACAAGGCATCATTAAGTGTTTGTGGATCGGTATACAAAATCAAACTTTCTGCTAGCTCCCAATCATGGGAACTCACTGCACCTTGAAACAACCGACCGATTTCAATCCTTTCTTGTCTACATAATTTATTTTCCAAACCACTTTTCTCAATGCTTCCTGGTTCACAATCTATAAATTCTGCAGATTTGATCTTCTTGGCATTGCAACAATAAGAGGTTGCCATTCTTGATTCTTTCCTCATAATTGGTGCTACAGTCAATAAAAATTACATTGCTAGCTCCCCTTTCTCAACTGCAAAACCTTGAATTTCTTTTCTTTGGAATTTCATTTTGTTATTTTCAGAATTCATTTACAGAAACTTACGTCAATTGTTACAAACCCTAACTAATAAACAGGTAATAATAACGCATTAAAAGAATCCAATTGATAATTGCAGACATATAAGGAGATTCGGTAGTCAATCATAAGATACCAATACCATAAGAATCACAATTAGAATTAGAATTGCATATAACCATTTCAAAAGACAATAGTTGTGCGAAGGAATTAAAATATGTTTGGCAAAGGAATACTCAACAAAAAAAAATTCAGGAAAGAAGAGATAAAACTATAAATTGCAAAACCCGACCGCAAGAATTAGTGGATAGCTGAAAAACCTGATTGATTGTGAGAGAAACGGAATGGATGGAAGAAAACCCCCTTGCCAAACCAGTAATACTCCTTGAGACTTTCATATTTGACCCCAAATATAGATTCGTATATCCCATTTTAAACTTCCATTTTGGATTATACTATTCTTGTATGATTTTGCAGTATCACTTGTTATTATAATAAAATATACCTTTCCACAGTTAAAACTTAAAAAGAAAAAAAAATTGAACGTTGATATTTTATATTTTAGACGAAAAAATCTGTCAAATATTTTTCATAAAAGTGATTACTTCAATGATATATGTGAACTATTAGATTATTTGATATATTAAACCGAATATATTTAATTAAATTATCTAGCTATTTATAATATTATTTTTATATAAAAATATTATTATTGAAATAGTTACTTTTTAATAATATAAAACCCATTGCTACCATGCCTAAAAATAAATGCCTAACACAAATACAAAAAAATAGAGTCCACTAACAATTTCTTTCTCATCACCAACAGTTACTCATATTTAGGTAAATTAGGCACCACTTTAAAAGGTGGCAAAGAATTGTTCAAATACAGGTTGTAAATAACTGATTAAAAAAAATATTTAATTAATTTTAAAAATTAGATTTTTAATAATTATAATCAAAATTTAACCTAATTTTATTTTTCACTCCTACTCATCCCACAAATCTTAATTTTTTAGCGTCATTCGTTGCGCCTCTATCCTAATTTTCTTCTTCTTCAGCGCCGGCATCACCTCTTCCTCCTTCGCATCGCCATCCTCCATCACGTCGCGCCCCCGTCCTCGCTAGGGCTGGCAATTCATACCCTACACGCGGGTACCCAATCCGGTCCAACCCGTTCGGGTAGAGTAGGGTATGGTCCGGGTATGCCGTACCCTACCCTACCTTACTCGCACTTCATATATAACACATATTTTATAAAAATTAGGTATATAGCAGTGTTGACCGGATCGGCCGGTTCGACCGAAAAACCGATGAATCGGATCCTAAATCGGTCCGGTCCGCTAATTAGACCGCACAAGGATGAGAACCGGTATGAACCGGTCAAACTCGTAGTAAATCGGTCCAACTGAACCGCTGGTAATTAAAATTTTGCAAAATGAGTGAAGTGGGGTTCGAACCCCTGTCCTCAATAAAAAAGGGGCATGTCACAACCACCAGACTATCAGTTCTAATTATCATTTTTACAAATTAATATATATATAGGTATCTTTTATCAAATATATTTACTTCTATTTAATTTATTTTAATTTTAGTTATAAACTCATTTATTTTTAAATTGATTATATTTTTATTTAATAATAATTATAAATTCACTAATTTTTTCTTTTTATAATTATATAATATCTATTAATATTATTTTTTAATAAATATTTGTAGTATATAATAGTATAATAGATATAAATTTATTAATAAATTATTAAATTTTGAAAATAATTATTATTTTAATATAAAAACAAAATAAAATATTTATGATACATTAAAATTAATAAAATACTTATTATTTATGTTTCATATTATTTTAGAATAGTTGAATATTCTTAAAATATTAGTAAAAATATATATTTTAAATTTTAACTTTAAATTTTTTACTATTTTTTATTTTTTATTTACATAGGACTGGGTTAACCGATTCAACCAGTGACTCACCGGTTGAACCAATGACCCAGTAACCCAGTAACTTGACAGGTTCGATCACCGGTTCGGTTCTGACAACTATGGTATATAGTGAAGAAAGTGAGAGTTGAACCCACAACCTCCCTTATATAATGACTTACAATAAATGAACAACCACTAGAACTAATTAGTTAATTTAGTAATTTAGAGCATTAGTTTTTTATTTTTTGAGGAGTGCTACACATACAAGTCATTTTTGTTTACAAGTCTTACAAGTTGGGCTTAACACGCGCGTTACAGAAGAAGAAGAAGTTGGGCCTAACACGCGCGTTACAGCGTGAATATAAATGACTTGTATGATTTGTATGGAAAAGCGTTCTCTCTTTGCCTTCGATCTCCTTCTGTTTTTTTCGATTTTCATGGTTTCTGAAATCAAGCTTTGAAATTGTTTTGAAGATGATGGAACTTTAGAAATACACCCGAACGATTACAAAAATACACCCAAACGATTACAGAAATATATCCAAAGAATTACAGAAATACACCCAAACAGTTACAGAAATACACCCAAAGGATTACAGAAATACACCCAAAGGATTTAAGAAATACGCCCAAAGGATTTAAGAAATACACCCAATATAGGGAGAGACAGTATATTTCTTCTTGAAATCAATACACCCAAGGATTACAGAAATACACCCAAAGAATTACAAAAATACACCCAAAGGATTTAAGAAATACACCCAAAATTCATTGAAGTACACCTTATGCATAATTCAGAACTCTTTCTCTTTTTCCTCCTCATCTTCTGCTGCTGCTTCTTCTTCAAAAATGATTTCAGAGCTTGATGTCAAAAAATAATGGAAATCGAGAATAACGAAGAAAGAAAACAAAGAGAAAAGCACGTAAATGAAGAAGAAGAACAGGAAGAGGAAGAAGAACGTGCAGCAAGAAGAAGAAGAAGAAGGAGAAAGAGAAGGCAAGAAACGTACCTTGAATAATGTTTCTTCGTTTTTTCTGGTGATTTTGATGAAGGAGAAAGAGAAAACGAAAAGAGGAGAAGAAATTTCAATAAAAAAAGAAGGAGGAAGAGAAGAAAAAGAGACACGGAGAAAGAAGAAGAAGAAGAAGAGGAAGAGGAAGAGGAAGAGGAAGAGGAAGAGAAAGCACGGAGAAAGAAGAAGAAGAAAAAGAGGCACAAAAAAAAACGTGAAACGGCGTGTTTATAAATGACTTGTATGACTTGTATGGAAAATCACTTGTATGTGGAGAATTACTCTTATTTTTTATGTTATTATTATATATAAAATTCGAAATGATTGAATTTTATATTTACTTTGAAAAATTTTGATATTTCTGCGGGTAGGGTAGGATAGGGTAGGGTTTAGAATTTTAGGGTGCGGATAGGGTTAGGGTTGAGAGATTCTCAAACCGCGAGTAGGGTAGGGTAGAGTTTTAATAAAATTTTCAACTCGCGGGTAAGGTTAGGGTAGGGTCCAAACCCTACCCTACCCTACCCATTGCCAACCCTAACCCTCGCATCGCCCTCCTCAAAGAAACTTCCATCTAAAATAAAGAAACATTCACATCAAATAAAAAAAAAACATCTACTTAAAATCAAAGATACATCCGGCTAAAATAAAAGAAATCCAATCCATCATTAAAGAAATATCAGAAAACATGAAAAGGAACATTCATTATCACCACGAGACATATGAGTGGCTGCGTTGATTCTTCAATTGGTGGGACACAGGGAGGGTTCGGGACGATTGACGGCGTTGCTTTCGAGGAGCACAGACGTGACCGAGCGCAAGGGAAAAGTGGACCAACTTTTTTCGTTCAGAACGCCGGCGGGATGCAGGGGAGGGGAGGACAAATGGCAGTGTTACTTGTGGGGAGCATGGTCGCGGCACGACGGAGGAGAGAAGAAGGCGCGTAGCGACAGCGTCACTTGCAGGGAGAATAGGAGCGGCATGACGCATGGGAGAAGGTGCAGCGGCGGCGGTAAGGTGCGTCGGTGACGGCGCGACAGAGAAGGGGGAGTGAAACGGCTACGGTAACAGGAGAAAAAGGTGGAAGGTAAGAGGCTAGGGTTGTAATGGATAAATGGGGTGGGATGTTTTTTTTTAGTGGACCTAAGATGTAGCCCATTGTTTACGTTGTCGCACCATCCGTTGTCTACCTAGTAGAACTCTAGTATAAATTAGTTTATAAAATTGTCAATCCATTTTTAATAATAATGTTTAATGTATTTTACACAAGAGAGGATCACAAGATTAAGATTATCGACAAAATTTTGCCACCGCTAAAATTATTGCTTGCATCTCCCTTGCATATGCTAATTGTTTTTGCCTTACTCTTGACAACTTTTTAGAATAGTATGCAATAGGTGACCCTCTTGGCTCAAAATTGGACCAATTCTTATCCTCTAAGCATCGATCTCTCATCGGTCTCTAAGGTAAAAGGCTTTGAAAAGTCCAAAAGTATCGAAATAGGAGCATTTGAAAGAACTTGTTTTAAGTGTAGGAAAAGCTTCTGAAGTCTTACAAGATCAAACAAACCCATTCTTCTTTAGAAGGTCTGTTAAAGAGATTGCAAAAACAGCAAATTACTTGATAAAATTATGGTAGTAGCTGGCTAACCCCAAAAATGCTCTCAATTGTTTGATTGAGGTAGGTAACGGCCACTGTTTAATTGCTTGCACTTTAGAATCATCCACCCTTACTTTTTCCCTTGACACAATATGTTTAAGATAGTCTATTAAGATTGGCCAAAATAACATTTGCTGAGTTTAGCAAATAGAGCATGATTCTTTAAAATTGACAACACACATGAAGTGGTGGATGTGGGATTGCTAGTCTAGACTGTACATCAGTATATTGTCGAAAAAAAAACTAGCACAAACTTTCTCAGCACAAACCTTTGCAAAAATAGAGTTCATTAAACTCTAGAATGTGGCAGAGACATTTGTCAAACCAAACGGCATCACACTCCATTCATATAGATAGGGGTATTTAAAACCAATCCAAACTGAACAAAACTGACTAACCGAATAGAAAAAACTGAAATCGAAAAACCAAAAAATAATGTTTTGTTGTTTTTCTACGGTTCAATTCGTTTTTAATTCTAATAGAAAAAAATCTAACTAAACTGAACCGAAATTCTTAAAAACCCTAAATAAACCCAACCACCCAAACGAGGATCACCCATTCCATTCAACCTAGCCGCCACTGCCTACAATAACCCTAGCGCACACTCTCGAATCCTCTCGCCCAAAACTTGTACTCCCACACTCCACAGTGGCATTGTCCTATTAGCCCTGAAGTCGCCACTGAACAACACCCTCGCGGAGGCGCGTCCCTTTCTCTACCCCTCTTCCTCATCGCGGATCCCTCTTTTCGGCGTGGCCCCTTTCCTCATCGCGCTTCCCTCTTCTCGTCGTGAACCCCTTCCTCATCGTGCTTTCCTCTTCTCAGTGCAGCCCTTTCTCCCCCTCCCTTCCTCGTTGTCCTCCACGCACAGCAATCACCATCTCCTGCACACCGTGTCTCTTCACGCACCAGCAGCTGCCATAGTTTCTCACCCACCTCAGTCGCCGTCTCCTCCACAGCAACCGCCGTCGTCCTCAAGAATGGAGTCTTCGAGTCAGGTTGGTTCAATTTCTGATTCAATTACTGTTAAACATAATTTTTTATTGCGGATAGCGGCTCACGGCGGTGAGCCAAAATTTCGCCATAAAATAATGGCGGATGGCGTTGCGAAAAATGGCGAAAATGGCGGATTACCTAAAAAATGCATATATATATATATATACAAAAAAACATGCAGAAAAATTGCAAATATAATAAACTATAAAATCTAATATATATAATCATTTTTGTAGTCATAAAACATCCAATTAATGCAGCAAATATAATAGCAAATGTAGGAAATAAACATAAGACATAGAACATAAAAACTAAAAACTTAAAAGAAAGGCCAAAGCCATTGTCTCATCATGTCTTTAAACTAACAAATGATAAAATAAATCATCTAAATTCTAGCTCTCATCGACTTCATCCAAATTAACACAGTTTTTATCGTGCCCCTCTGCCCCCTCATCATCATCTGATTCAGTATCATTAAATTGAATCTCCTCTTCTTCATTTTTGGAATCTTCTGAATTTTCAAATTCTGGTTCTTCCTCTTCCACAATTACTACCTTTCCTTTTTTGGAGGCCTTAGACCCATTTGGTCCACCCTTTGGAGCTGTAGGTTCTTTCCTTTTTCTATTTTGTTGTCTTCTCCTAGTATTTGCCGTAAGCTCACGTCCCCCCATTGCTTCAAACACAAGGTTCCAACTCAAAGTGTTGTCACCTTCATGAACTAAATCAGCATCATCTTTCACATTATCATCACTTTGAAAGGTGGCAGTCCCAAGTTCTCCAACAAGCCACTCATTACACTCATCAATGTCATTGAGTGTAATAGGGTCAACTTCATCTTTAAGGTTATACCTTTCGATAAGCTGTTGGTTATATTTTATAAATACCAAACTCTCCATCCTTTCATGATCAAGCCTATTTCTTTTTTTAGTATGAATCTACAAAAGTATTAAATATAATCTAAGTAGCTATGGAGTTTGGAAGTTTATTATTTCTAAATTTTAACGAGTTTAAGTGATACTTTACATGCTCAAAAATGCTCTAGTTGCGCTCACATCCTAAAGCACTACAAGTCAAGCTCAAAATCTTGATAGCAAGGTCTCGCATGTTTGGAGCTTCATGCCCGTATGTCTGCCACGAAAATACTATAAAATTAAAATAAATTTGTCTTAAGAATTTAATTAACACTCTAACTAAGTTAATAATGCATTGGAGGATTAATCTTACCGGGTGAAAGCTTTTTCCTCTGAGATTTTGCAAAGGCTGATCCAAAAAGTCCATAGCCGGCCTTATATAGTGCTTGCTCTTCTAATATCTTCTCTTGCACAGCTATACTTGGCACCAATCTAGTGATGCACTCAAATCACCCCTTTGTAACTTCTAATTCAGCTCAATACGAGGATTATCATAAAACAACTCCGAATTCAGAAAATGACCGGCTGCATGCAATGGACGATGAAGTTGGCAATTCCATCTGTTGTCAATGATTTTAAAAACTTCAGAATATTTGCTCACATAATTAGAAAATGTTTTCATGATGCATTCATTTGCATTCTCCATTGCTTCATATATATAATCCATTGGTGGCTTTTTCTCCCCATCAACAAGTCGAAGCACCCGAACAAGAAGACCCATGATCTTAAGGGTGTACTTGACATGATTCCAAAAGGAGGGCCTAATAACAATATTTGTTGCCTCCCTCCCCTTTGCCTCCCTTGACAACTTATTCCTTACCCACTCATCCGAGATGAATATTCTTCTTAGATTTCCTTTCTCCTCATAAAGCCTTTCCAAAAAGAGAAATGAAGTGGCAAATTGGCCGACTGCATGCCTCACCAATTTCTTGCCGTTTGTGAAGTGTCTCAACATGGATAAAGTGCTAGAGTGGTTATAAGTGAAGCTAACCAAAGAAATGGCACTTTTATGGTTTTTTGGATTAATGGTATCCTCCCAATGTCTTCAAACATCAAATCCAAATAATGGGTAGCACACAGGGTCCAAAACAAATTTGGTCTTTTCTCCATCAGCAACTTACCGGCTAGAATATAGTTGCTCCCGTGGTCATTATAACTTGAACAACATTTTGCTCCCCAATTTCCTCAACAATACCATCAAGAAGCTCAAACATTTTTTCACCCATCTTCACATAATCAGAGACATCAATAGACTTCAAAAATATTGTCCTAGCAGGAGAGTTTACAAGAAAATTGATAATACTCCGTTGTCTCTTATCCGTCCAAGCATCTGACATAATAGAGTAGTCATACTTTTTTCATTGTTCCTTATGAACCTTCAACAAGTCTTTGGTGTATTCTAACTCCTCATTAAGGAGTGGAACCCTTAGAGCATGATAAGTGGGAGCAGATAAATTAGGACCAAAGCTTCCAACAGCCCACAAATATTTCTTGAAAACTCTTCAACCTCACTGGATTCAATGGAATCCCAGCTTGGTAGAACCACCGTGCTATGTATCGATGAACTCTACGAACCGCTTCCTTATTACATGCTTCCTTGATATTCTGTTGCCTCAATTTCTCCTTTTTATTTCTTGCAATGGCATTTCGGGTCTTTTAACAAACAAATCCATTGGACCTCTCATAGAACTTGCACCCCCTCTAGCTGCTGCCATTGGAGTTGGATTTGGAATTTCATCAATTCCTTGAGCATCTTCCTCTAACAATCCAAACCCCAAACTATCTAAATCAAGCTCCCTAGCATTGATACTATGTTCCTCCATGCTTGCCGATGTAGCACTTTGTCTTCTTTGATTTTTTTCTGCTTGTAAAACTCCCATAATTCAGCAATAACATCCTTTGGGACCATTTTATATCCAACAACATTCCCATGCTTAATCATTAAGTGCTCCTTTGCCCGTGTAATTCCTCCTTTCATAATTTTTTCACAAAAATTACATATTGGTGTCATTGGTATTTCCTTCTTCCACAACACTAACATATTTTCACCCTAGGTCAATTCTACTAGCACGGACAACAGCTGTAGAACGAGCAGGAGCAATTCCAGCAGCATGGTCAGCAGAGGTAGAGGCAGGGGCAAGGCAGGGATAGGGGCAGGGACATCAAAATTACGGGCTGGTCTAAAAGTTGACATAGTGAACTGAACTGAAAGGAAAAAAAATTGGAGGAAGAGAGGTTTATAAGGGAAGAGAGTGAACTAGTAAAGTGAGTGAACTGAATGAAAAAAAACGAATGTATGTACTATAACTTCTACGAACTAGAAAAAAGAGGGAACTGTGGTGATGAGCGGTGGGGACCATCAGCAGTGAAGGGTGGCAACGAACGGCAACAGGCGGTGGCGAAGATCGGCGGCGACGGGAGGCACAGAGATGAGAGAAAGAGAACATAGATAGATATCCGTTTTGGACGTCAATCAGAGAGGAAGAGTCGTTTTTGAATTACAGCGGCTGAAGTGGGTTACATGTATCAATTAGACTTTTGCTAATTTACCTAATTACCCTCGAGTTTTTTTGAAAAATCCAAAAAAACCTGCCATTTTCGCCATTTTTATGGAGGTCCACCATGGCGCCACTGCAATTGTGGCCGCCTTTTGCCTGCCGTGAAAACCACGTTGCGATGGCCTTTGTATGGCGGCGAGGCCAAATCCCGCCACGCCATACCGTTATGGCGCCGCCATGGCCACTATTTTAAAACACTGCTGTTAAACATATTTTATTATTGATTTGTTGTTGTTGATTATTGTTCAACCTATTGAGTATTTGTTGTTGCTGGAAACATGTAAATTGTTATTGAGTATTTGTTCAACCTATTTTATTTTGTTGTGCTTCTACTTTTGTTAATGTTTTATATTATTCTGTGATTACAATTTTAATTCTTAATGATGTTTTTATATTTCTATGATTTCATGTTAAGGCTTTATGAAATAGTAGGACATATTTTCATTTGAATTAATTGAAAAACCGAATCAATCAAACCAAAACAAACCGAATTTAATTGATTGAGTTTCGTTCGAATGGTCTCAGTAAAAAAATTTAATCAACTGAACCAAACTACTAATATAAAATTGGATCGAATTATTTTTTCTTAAAAAACTGAACGAACACCCTATATATAAACCTTTATGTGTCCTAAAAGCTATTTTAAAACAATCCCCAAGCTTCGCTTGAATCTGATGATACCCAACCTCAAATCTAACTTAGAAAAGAACTGCGCCCCAAATAGCTCATCTAATAGTTCATCCACCGTTGGCATAAGAAGCAAGTCTTTGATTGTCACCGCATTTAAAGCTCAATAATCTATGCAAAAATTTCAAGTGTCATCCTTCTTCTTCACGAGTAAAATCGGGGATGAAAACGGGCTCGAACTTGGTTGGACAATCCCTTCAATTAGTATTTCAGCAACAATCAGTTCAATTTCTGTTTTCTAGCTATAAGGATAACGATACAGTCATACATTAATAGGTGCAGCATTAGGGACTAGATTAATTGCATGATCATGGGACCTTGGCGGTGGAAGGTCGTGGAATATCTGAAACACCTCTATAAAAATCTGCAACAACCAAGCTAATTCAGGTTCCATATCTATTGGTAGGTCTAATGGGGTTGTAGTTTCTCATTCGAATCCATAATTTCAAGAGTGTATGATGCATAAATCTCATTAGTGGCTTGGAGACGCTTGAATTGATTAAATTGCGCCTGTGTTGGGACTTGTTGAAGCTCAGTAATGTCGCTTAGGGGTGTTCAAAACCGATCCGGACCGAACTAAACTGACCAACCGAACCGAAAAAATCGAAAACTGAATAAATTGAAAACCAAAAAAACCGAAAAAAATGTGTGGCAGTTTTTTTTGCAGTTCGATTCGGTTTTCGATTCTAACCATGAAAACCTCAATCGAACCGAACTGAACCGGTGAAGTTAAAAACCCTAAAATAACCACACCCCACCCCCCACCCCCAATTCCCCATTCAGCTGCGTGACCTAACCCCACGCCTCCCACTCCCAGTCTCCCAGCGTGACCTAACCCCATTCAGAGTGACCGTTCCCCCTTACCCCAATCGGAAGTGAAACCTGTTGATCTCCTCTCACAGTCGCGCTCTCCCCTCAGGCCTTCACATTCTGCACCGTTCCCCCCTCGAAAGTGAAACCCCATTCTTGAGTCTCGAGGCCGGCGGCAAACTCACGTTGCAGCACCTCCCAGCGCCGCGAGAGACCCTTCCTCCCAACGCCGTCGAACCTCTTCGCGGACAGAGCACCACGAAGACCCAGCACCAGCACCACCCTCGCACCCAGGCGTAGCAGTCTAGCAGAGCACCCACTGACCCGGCAGAGCACCCACTGACCCAGGCGTAGCAGTGTTTCTGGCCACACAGGCACCCACAACACAGCATTCCTCAATCTCCCACCCACAACACAGCAGGCACCGGTTGGCCCTCTTCCAATGCTCTTCCTCCTTCCCATCCACTTGACTTCAAGTTTGATTTTCTCTCCTTCTATGTATCTGAAGCTAATTAGACATATTAGGTTTATAATTATGAAATAGTTAGGGTTTGATTTTGTTAATTATAATTTCTGTGATTCTGAGTCGCTGGATTTGTTTAAGGTTTTGTTATTTTCTTCTTAATAACTCTGATTCTGTGCTTCTGAGTTGCTGGGTTCAAATTTGCTTGTTTTGCTTAGTTCAAATTTTGTGATTCTCTGATTCTGTGATGATGTGATTCTGAATTGATTTTTGGTTTTCTACACTTATTTTGCTTGTTTTGAAATTTTGTTAATAATACTGATGAGTTATTGTGCTTGTTTACTGATTTTGTTAATTTTAGTTGTTTGTTTTGAGTTGATTTTGTGATTTAATTTATTAATAATTCTGATTCTGTGATTTTGAGCTACTGGGTTTAATTTATTTTTGCTTGTTTTGAGTTGATTTTGTGATTTATTTGCATTCAATTTCTGCTCAATCTATTTGTTCATTGTTGCTGATTGTTGTTCATTGTTGTTCATTATTTGTTCATTGTTGCTGATTGTTGTTCATTGTTCATTGTTGCTGAATGCTGGTAATTTTATTTTATTGTGTTTCTGCTTTTGTTTTTTTAATTATTTGTTCATTGTTGTTGATTCCTAGTATTTGTTGTTCATTATCTAGTATTGGTCTTTGGCAGGATATAAGAAGAGAACTTGGAGTTTGTTTTGATGCTAGATGTGGAGCCACAATATTCAGGAGCAAGAATAGAGGGGGATGTTGTTACTTTGGATTTTGTGAAGAAAATGATGGATGATTTCAAGAATTAAAAGTGCTTACACAAATGGTACTTAAGCATAGGAGTTCATTAATAACTTTGAATTTCTTTAAGTGTTATCACTTACTAACTTTGCTTGTTTTGTCTTGGTTCTTGTATTAGTTATGCATTCCAGATTGTATTGCAAACCAGAGAAATGTTGAAAGCTTTGCCTTCTCTTGTTGATATAAATGTTTTCGATGGCAAACATTTTACTGTTTGTGGTGATGTGCAATAATTCAAAAATAGAAAGTGTGTTGAGCAAATATGGATACTTGTGTACCACATCTTTGTGCAGACAAAGAGTAGGACTCCAGAAAAGAATTTATGTACTTAGAGAATGATTAACTTGAAAAGAAAGTTAAGTTTCGTTAATGATGTGGATTGTGTATTTGTGTTGTTACAATAATGCCATTCAATGAATTAGTTTGGTTCTGTTCTTTCTAATTTGTTCTTGCAACTTTGGTAATTTATAATAGTATTGTTTTTTTTTTTTGAATTGATTGAAAAAACCGAACAAACCGAATCAAACCAAACCGATTTTAATTGGTTTGGTTTGGTTCGGATGGCTTCGACAAAAAAACCAAACCAAACCGAACCGCAGTTTAATTAAACGATCGGATCGGATGACATTTTTCTTAAAAATCGAACCAAACCGCACCGCGAACACCCCTAGTATCGCTAACTGGTCCCAGTGCCGAAAGGTAATAAATTTCTTCCAATAATTCACTAGGTGCGTGTCCAAAGTTTCTAGTCAAATATTACCCAATAACAGTTCTTCACTTGCAATAGGCAAAGCAAATGCTTCAATAAAGAGCATGTGATTTTGAATCTTAACTGGTAAATCTCTTATGTCGCCTTCACATTGTAGTAATTCACTTCTTCCCACTTGTACCCTAAATTTAGGAGCTTGGTAAATTGGAATAGCTAACCGAGTTGCTAGAGAGTGGTGAATAAAATTATTCAAATTGCCCTACTCCATTAGAATATGGATCTCCCTGCCATTAATAGTTCCGGTGAAGCGAAATGACCTCCTTGTTGGTATTCCAATGAGAGCATTATAAGAAAGATGGAAAAGCTCCTCTATAATCACTTCTTCCACCTTCTCTGGCTATTGACTCTCTTCAACCACCTCTACCAATTCTTGTTCTGGTAGAAATTCCTCAACCGATTATATAATAAAATAGTATTTGGTAGCACATTTGTAATTGGATGAGTCTCTCATCACATCTGAATCATATTCCCTTCTCCCTTCTGAATTGAATTTCGGCTGGAGATAATTTTCTCATCGATCATGGTTTAGGTGGGGATGATAACAATGGTGGAAGCTGTGGTTGTGATTGGGTGGCAGGGGCTTGGGTGGGTGGTTTATTGATACGAGTGAAATTGGGTTTAGTGTAAGTAGTCTAGGTCGTTGGTGCACCTGCGCGCCACCTTTGAGTATTGGGGAAGAACTTCTCTTCGAAGAGCTTGGCAAAAGCTACTGCTGGAATAAGTGAGGCTGGGTGCCATGCCTTAATCTCCCGTCTGAGTTCAAGGTGTAACCCACCAACGAAACAATCTAATAACAGGGTATCATCCATACCGTAAAAACCATCAAAATAGTTTTTCACAAAGAAAGATTGTTTAAGCACCAGTAACTCTTTTCCTAGGGTTCTTAAATTGGGATGAACTAAAATGTATATAAATTGCAATAGAAAGGGTGAGCCAATTGTTTAGCATATCTAAACTTTCACATATCTTAAACCACGCCAGTGCTCACTCTTCTAGATTCCCTAGCACCAGATCTAACCTCTACTCTTCAAGAATGTCATAGATTCTGAAGAACCTCTCAGCCCTATATATTCATTGAAGTACATCTTCTACCCTTAAGAATTTGGAGAATATCTTGTTTAAGTACCATTAAGTTGATAGAAAAATATCTTTTTTAATGAAAAAATTTTCTCTTTTTTTAATATGTTTGGTAAATTTTTAGTAGTAAAAATAAAAATTCTAAAAAAATAAAAAAAAAATTTGAGAAGCTATAATTTTTTACATCTTTTTTAAAAGATCTTTTTTTCTTTAAAAAAGATATTTTTCACATGATAAATAAACAAAAAAGTAATTTTGTATTGTTATACCCAAACATAATTGATAGATAAAAAGATTTTTTTAGATAAAATATTCAAATATAAAATTACTTTTACTTTTTCATAAGAACTTTTAAATAAAGAAAATTCGAAAAAAATCTATTCTTAGAAGCTCATCCAAACAAGCCCGAAGTCTACCTTCATTTGCCGTGGGGTCGCAAAAACGAACCGAGCCTGTGGCCGACACGACGCCTCTTCCATCCGTTGAGCCAATTGAACCTGAATCTAGGCTAAGGTTTGCACAATGGTTGCAAACCATTCGTTGTGTCTATCGACCTATTCTGTCAGCTTCATTATGGCCGCTTGCATTGACTGCATCCTTGTGTCTTCAGCCATTATAACTCACTAAAAGCACCCATTGATACGAATTAAAGAATGAAAATTCAATCAACTAATAATGATAGGAGTACAATGAGAATACAAAGAGTATAGTGAGGGATAAGTGATGAAACTCAAAGGAAAATTCTCAAATAAGAAGAAACTAGATGTCCAAATATCACCTGCACAAGAAGATTGAGGTAGTAGGAATTAGAACAGAGAAATATCAGAGAGAGAAAAGAATAAAAGAAAAATTCAGGAAGGAGAAGACACTCACATTACAATAACCTTCTTAGAGCCAGTCAAATATTTATTTGCTTCACATAGCACTTGCATTTGCAAACGACACTTTCACATTATTGACATCCTCCCTTGTATCGTAGACTTTCAATTTTTTTTTTTTATCAAATTGTACCTATGTGTAATTAAATTCTGCCTATGCTACACCTGCGATACATAGCTGGTCTCAAACTTGGATAAAGGAGGAGGATTGTGTTAGGTCTTCGACAGCCAACATAAAAACTTAGTCGAATCTTCATGATATAGATCAAAGATATCATTGCGCTAAAGCTATGTCATTGTCTGGAAGCAACACGATGTATGGCTTCCCGCATTTTTGTGAACGGATGAGGGTAAATAAGCTAGTTGACAAAGAAAAAGGTAAAGGTAAAAGTCGGAGCGACAGAAAGCTGAGATTTGGGACATGAAACATAGGCACTCTAACAGAAAAATTCATGGAGATAGTGGATACCATGACAAGGAGGAAGATTAACATCATGTGCCTAAAAGAAACAAAATGGGTCGGCGTGAAGGCTAGGGAATTGGATACTTCCGGGTTTAAACTTTGGTATACAAGAAAGGTGAAGAATAGGAATGAGGTAGGTATTATTGTGGATAAGCGGTAGAAGAAGGACATAGTAGATGTCAAGAAGGTGGGAGATCAGATCATCTCTATCAAACTTGTGGTGGAAGGAGGTACTTTTCATGTAATTAGTGCTTATGTATTGCAAGTGGGTTTGGATGAGCAATACAAGATAAGATTTTTGGAGGATTTAGAAATTTTGGTCCAAGACATACCTTCGGGAGATAAGATTTTCTTAGGAGAAGATTTAAATGGCCATGTTGAAAGAGAAGTGATTGGGTATGGAAGTATTCACAGAGGCCATAGTTTCGAGGTGGTCAATACCGAGGGTAAAACTATTTTGGACTTTTCCTCAACCTTTGACTTTCTCATCGCAAATACATGTTTTAAAAAGAGAAACAAACATCTTATAACCTATCGGACTAAGAGACAAAGAGACCTGGTGGTAGAATCCGAGTGTACAAAAAAAGATAAAGGCAAAAAGAGAGTGCTTTAAAGAGTGGTCTTTGTGCCGCAATACAGTTAAATGGAAAAAATATAAGACGGCTAAGAAAGAGATAAAAGTGGCTGTAAGTGAAGCAAGAACAAGAGTATATGAGGGTCTCTACCAGTCTTTAGGCACAAAGGAAGGAGAAAATGGTATATATAAAATTGCAAAGAGCCGTGAAAGAAGAACGAGAGACTTGGATCAGGTTAAGTGCATAAAGAATAAAGACGGAGAGGTTTTGCCTCAAGAAGAGAAATCAATGAAAGGTGAAAGAGCTACTTCTATGAGTTATTTAATGAAGGACAGAAGACTCTTTCGAGCCTTGGTCGGTTATGCACGAGGGAAGAAGATTAAAACTTCGACTACTATCAGAGAATTCGAGACTTCGAGGTAAAAGAGACTCTAAAGCGGATGAAAAATGGCAGGATAGTAGGACCCAATAATATTCCGATTGAATTTTAGAAGGGCCTTAGAGAGAAAGGCATCAATTGGTTAACCAAACTTTTTAATGAGATTTTAATGTAAAAAAAGATGCCAGATAAGTGGAGAAAGAGCATCTTGGTACCTATCTACAATAATAAAGGGGATATACAAAGTTGCAAAAACTATAGAGGGATCAAGCTCATGAGCCATACCATGAAGTTATTGGAAAGGATGATAGAACGGAGGTTGAGACAAGAGACACAAGTAACAAAGAACCAATTTGGTTTTATGCCAGACAGATCCACCACTGAAGTGATATACCTGTTAAGAAGGATGATGGAGAGGTATCGTAGAAATAAAAGGGATCTACATATGGTGTTTATTGATTTGAAAAAAGAATACAATCGGGTGCCAAGGGAGGTCTTATGGAAGATTTTGGAAAGAAAGAGAGTTAGGATTGCATATATTCGTGTAATTAGAACATGTATAATGAGCTACAACTAGTGTGAAGACTCAAGGTGGTGTGACAGAGAAATTTTCTATTGGTATAGAATTATACCAGGGATCATTCTTAAGTCCATACCTTTACACATTAGTCTTGGAAGTACTCACAGAGCATATCCAAGAGCCTGTGCCATGGTGCATGCTTTTTGCCGATGATATCGTCTTTATGGGAGAGTTAAGAGAAGACCTAAATAAGAAGTTGGATTTATGGAGAAAAGGTCTAGAAGTGTATGGTCTGCACATAAGCCTTAGTAAGACGAAATATATAGAATGTAAGTTCAGCCACCGAAGGAAAAATCCTAATACAGAGGTGAAGATTGGAGAAAATATCCTACGAAAAGTTGAAAGTTTAAGTATCTTGGGTGCATCATACAGGATAATAGAGAGATTGAACATAATATAAATCATAGGATCCAAGTAGGGGTGTAAATTACCGAACCGGACCAAAAATTATCACAAAACCGAACCGAATTTTACAACAACCGATTGAAAAACCGAAAAACCAATTTTTTTTTTTTTGAAATAAACCGATCGGTTTGGTTCGGTTTTTGTTGGCTCGACAGAAACCGAACCGAACCAAACCGAACCGAACCGAATAGTGAGGGTTCAGTGGCGTGTGTTTTTACTAAGTTGCCCTTTAACCTAGGTATAAAAGGGCCACTTAGCCACAACCCTAGCTTTCTTCTTCTTTTACGCCGCTACACCGAATTCACCCACAAAAAACTTCTCTCTCCCATTCTTCCACGGTTCCACCTCCAACCTCCATGCTTGACAGAAGGAGAGCCTGAGGGAGCTAGAGAGTGCTGTCCACCGTCAATGAAGTCGCCAATCGTTGCTCGAAGGCGTTCATTCGTCGCCGTCACAGGGTCGCCATCGAAACAAAGCCAAAGCCGAGCAGCACTCCAACCAGCCCGTCGCCGAGCAGCAATCCATTCGCCAAGCAGCAGTTCGTCGCCGAGCAGTCCAACTCGAGCAGCACTCCTGTCACCAAGCCCTCTCCTACAAAAAGCAAGTGAACAATGTCTTCTTCGGAGGTTAGAATTTGTGGTTGGTTATTTTTTTACAGTAATTTTTTTACAGTAATTTCTCCTAGTCTGCAATATTTTTAGTGATATTTGTACTTGATTTAGTGGAATTTTTAGTGATATTGTGCCTGATTTAACCTGAATAATTGTTTTTTAGAAATTCTGTTTGTGGTTTTGTTTTTAGAAATTCTGTTTGTGGGATTTTTAGTGATGTTGTGCTTGATTTTTAGTGATATTGTGCTTGATCTCATTTTCTCTCGAATTCTGGTTGAAAGTTTATCAAATCAAGTTCTTGTATCTCATTTCCACACTAATATTGATACCAAAAATTACTGACAGTGAAATATGCAACCAATAATAAATGCAATTCTTTGAGCAGTCAGATTAGAGAACTTGTTAAGATCATGATGCTAGATTCTGCAGATTACTTATGGAATTGATGCTCTAATACATAGAAGTGGATTGCTTAATTGACTTTGCTCTAACTCATGGTAACATATTATATTATTATGAAGTTATTAATAACAAGAATGCATGGTAGTTGTCTTACTTAATAATTTAATGCCTTAGTCTTGGTTTAGGGTTTTTTTTGGAACTTTTATTGTGTCTTTTTAAGTCTCTAAGATGTAACAGAACTGCAAGTTGAGGAAGGCTTCAACTGTGGCATGAAATATCGTGACATTTGATATTTCACATTGCAAAGGTCAATTTATAATATAGTGTATAAGTGTATATCTTTGTGCCGGTTCTACACTAATTACCCCTTTGATTTTAGTTTAAGACTTTGAAATATGGCTATATGTTTGGTGCAAGATGTTGAAGTTGTTATCCAATGGTTTTGTTCTGCATAAGTGCATATATATGGCTGCATATAATTAAAAATGCTAATTTTGCATAAGCTGCTTATGAGCTGTTGTGGTTTTGTTGCTGGAAACAAAACTTTTGGTGCTGTTCATGAGTTAAAAATGCTAATTTTTCTTTGTTCTGTTTATATATATGCAGCCAACAAGCAATGAGGTGCCCAATGAGCGGACGCCTGAAGTTGGGGGTGAAATTGTTGAGTCCGTGGTACGTTCTTCAACGGACAGCGACATGCTTACCAAACCCCCGCCCCATCCTAGATCAAAGAAGAGGAAGGTTGATTCAACTAATGTGGGTGCAACTCCGGGAGCAACTCCTACAAATCCAGCTCCAAGCACTGTGGAAACTGATGAAGAGGATGGCAAGGATGAAGCTAATGAAGGTAACAGAAAACCTTCTAGACCTAGATCTTGGACTTGGGAACACTTTACAAAGGATCCTAAGTCCAAGCCATCACATCCTAGGGCTAAATGTAATTGGTGTGGTGCATCATATGCATGTGACTCTCATAGAAATGGTACAACTAATATGCGTTATCATTTGTTGAACCAATGTAAAAAATTTCCTAGGGACTCGGGTGACCCTAGTCAAACAATCCTTACCTTCCAACAAAAAAAAGAGGGTGAAGGGGTATTTACTGCAGTTACTTTTGATGCTGAAATGTGTAGAAAAACCCTTGCTAGGATGATAATTGTTGATGAGCTACTGTTCAAGTTTGTTGAGGGGGAGGGATTCAGATTCTATATGAGTATTGTGCAACCTAGATTTCCACTTTCGGAAAGGATTACTGTTGCTAAGGATTGTTGGAATCTTTACATTAGTGAGAAGAATAGGTTGAAAACTGTATTCAAACAACCGAATCAATCTGTTTGTTTAACTACTGATTGTTGGACTTCTGTGCAAAATCTGAATTATATGTGTCTCACTGCTCATTACATTGATCATGATTGGAAATTGCAAAAGAGGATTATCAATTTTTGTCTTATTAAAAACCACAAGGGAGAAACAATTAGTAGAAAAATTGAGAGATGTCTTTTGGGGTGGGGGATATCTAGAGTGTTTACAATTACTGTTGATAACGCTAGTTCTAATGATACTGCAATATCTTATCTAAGAACTAGAATGGAGGATTGGAATTTACATCCTTTGAAAGGAGAGCATTTGCATGTTAGGTATTGTGTACATATTCTTAATCTTGTTGTTAATGATGGATTGAAAGAGATGCATGAATCTATTAGCAAGATAAGAAATGCTATTAGATATGTGCGTGCTTTCCCTAGTCATATGAATAGGTTCAAAAATTTCATTAAGGAAGCTAGGATACAAGACAAGTGTATTGTTCAACTTGATGTTCCCACTAGATGGAACTCTACATACACCATGCTTGAAAGTGGTTTGAAGTTTCAAAAGGCGTTCAAGAAGCTAGGGGAGAGAGATACAGAATATGCTCTAATGCAAGGTGGGATTCCAAGGAATATTGATTGGGACAATGCAAAACACTTTATGGAATTCTTGAAAATTTTTCATGATGTTACAAAGAGTGTGTCTGGTAGTTTGCTTGTGACTTCTTCTCAATATTTTCATGAGTTTTGTAAGATCTTGCGAGTATTCAAGGCTTCTTGTGGTAGTCGAGATCCATTACTTGGGAGTATGGCTGAGAGGATGAAGCTTAAGTATGACAAGTACTGGGGTAACATAAAAAATATCAATATGATGATTTTTATTGCTGTGGTTCTTGATCCTAGATACAAGTTGAAGTTTGTGAACTTTAGCTTTGAAAAGCTATATGATAAGGATGATGCTGATTTTTTGGGTGCAAAAGTGAAAGAGACCTTCTCCAAGATGTTTGAATGCTATGTGAATGCAAATAATGGGGGTAGATCTTTTACTTCAGCAACAATGGATGGTGCATCAGATGTGGGAGTACCTGATGGCGACATGGCTGGTGATTTTTTCAAGAAGGTGCATTTTCATGAGATCATCAACAAGAATGAGTTGGATTTGTATTTGATGGATGGTTTAGAGAAGTCTCGTGATCAAAATACTTTTGACATATTGAATTGGTGGAAGGTAAATTCTAGCAAGTATCCTATCTTATCCCAAATAGCTAGAGATGTCTTAGCAATGCCGGTCTCGACTGTTGCTTCAGAATCCACTTTTAGCACTGGTGGAAGAGTGCTTAACAACTATAGGAGTTCTTTAACTCCAAAGACAGTTGAGGCATTGATATGCACACAAAATTAGCTTCGTGCTTCTCCAATGACAACTGATTGAGGAGCTTATTGAAGAGTTTGAGAAACTTGAATTAGGTATGCAAAAAAGAAATTTGTAGTTCCTTTTATGGTTTATGTTTATAATTTATAATCTATATTATGTTTATAATCTATATTGATTTTTTTGTTTTATTTTTGTAGAAATTGCACCAATCGGAGAAGATGATGATGAGATTCAGATTAAGTATGGTAGCTGTTTGGTTTTTATTTGTTACAAAGTGACTGTTTCAGTTTAAAGTGTGTTTATTTTTGTTGTTTTGCTAGACATTTTTAGTTGTCTTTGTTTTATGTTTAATTAAGTTGAATTTGTATTGAATTTGGATGTGATATACTCTTGTTATTCTAGTTTATTGAAGGTTTTAAACTTTATTTTATGATAATTTTAATTCTGATCAATAGGTGTAAAAAAAACCGAAAAAACCGACCGAACCAAATCGCAGTTGGTTCGGTTCGGTTCAGTTCGGTTGATCAAACCGCAGCCAACCGAATGGTTGGTATTATTAGAGGACCGATCAGGTCGGTTCGGTTGGTTTTCGGTCCAAAACTGAACCAAATCGAACCGATTATACCCCTAGATCCAAGCAAGTTGGTCAAAATGGCAGAGTGCGTCTAGTTTTATATGTGACAAAAAAGTGCATTTAAAACTTAAAGGTAAATTCTATCACACTCTTATCAGACCGACTATGTTTTATGGTACAGAGTGTTGGGCAACCAAAGGAGAGTATGAACATAAATTAAGTGTGGCAGAGATGAAGATGTTGAGATGAATGAGTGGTCATACGTGATTGGATAGTATAAGAAAGGAAGATAAAAGAGAGAGAGTTGGAGTAGCACTTATTGTGGAAAAGATGGTACAATCGCGTCCCAGGTGGTTTGGACATGTGAGAAGAAGACCGACCGAGCATCCAATCAGGGGGCTGGATAAGATGAAAGATGGATAAGGGGTGAAAGGCAGATGAAGATCTAAGAAGACCATCTATAAAGTAGTCAAACGAGATTTATATATAAATGGTCTTCCTGTAGATATGATATATGATAGAGTTCAATAACGTCGTTTGATCTATGTAGCCGACTTCATCTAATGGGATAAAATTTTGTTGTTGTTGTAGTACCTATGTGTAATTAACCGAGAAAAGCTATAATTTAACGAATGATTGCTAATATATTCTTTATCACAAAAATTGTACGTAGATTTTCAATTTTTTGGCATCAAGTTTTTTTCTGCATTAGCTCCTATTTGATATGTCGTATAAGACCTAATACTATTAGAGTATTAGCTAACACTATGGGAAGCATTTTAAGTTTGTTAAAGTTTAAGTGGTTTAATGTTTGTAAACGATTGATCTTAACCATAAAATATATATATATAGTTGATATTGATAGCTAAAAGTACTTAGACACTTTAGTTTTTTTTTTTTTTTTTTGTGACAGACACTTTAGTTTTTAGATATCTAAAATAAAACAATTTTTATTTATTATATGCACCTAAGAATATAACATAGATAGTAAGGTGTCGTACAATCTTATTCATTTTAATTCTACAATAATAATGAGAGATATATCAAGTTTTAAAAAAAAAAAATTATTAACAATAATATTGGGTTTTTTACATAAAGAACGAAATTAAAAATAAAACTAATTACATGATTTTTTTCTAAAATTATTTTGATGATATCTTTGTTTTTTTTTTTCATGTGACTACTTCTATGAATGCATTTTTATACAAAAATAATATGTGAAATATTAGAATATTTTGTTAAATATGTTAAATTAAATATATTAAATTATCTAACGGTTTTATAATACTATTTTTATATAAAAATATTTTTATGAAAATAACTACTTCCTTATATTATATGTAATCATAGTTTAAAATTTGCAAAAATAAATAAATATAAACTATAATTATGAAAAATGATTTATGACCAAGAAAAAAAAAGTCATATTTTTTGGATAAAGACAAATTAATAAATAAAAAAAGATTGAAAAAAAGTTTAAATAGACAAAATAAAGCACCAAAACTTCTTTAATTGACTTTACTTAATTCTATTAGTAGATCATTGTGTGATGTATCTTATGCACGTGCAACTTTGTCTCTCATAAATAATAATTGATTTTGAATAAGTGTAATAATAACTATTTTTGAAACTGAAATTATTTATACTGGTTTTTTTTAATCACACATATTAAAGATAATAACGGTTATGTATTTATTATTTAGTGGTATTTCAGGGAAATAGATTGATGGTTTTAACGAGAGATTTAAATGGTAATAACCAATAGAATTATTTTTTACGTTCAAATAATTTTAACATCTAAGTTCATCCAAATGATTTAAAGTCACACGCTTCTTTATCCTTGATGCTAGAGATGGCAAAATCCCTCTCTACCGTGGGGATTTACCCGCCGGGGGTGCGAATACGGAGAGGATTTTTCACCCGCGGGGATAAGGGACGGGGTCCCGTTTGTTAAACGGGGCGGGGGCGGGGATAGAGGTCCCCGCCCCGTGGTGACCTGTTTAATCTCCGAATGTGTAAAAAGACTATAATACCCTTAATATATATTATGAGGGAAACTGAAAACCCTAGCCGCACTAACAACTCACAATTCACAAACTTAAATCTGAAGTCCCTCAACCTCAAACTTCCCCTTACCCCTGTCCTCTCAGACACGTGAACGGTGGCTGAACGGCACGGTCTCACCATCACCACCACCAACTGCCACCTCCTAACCCCTCAGTCCTTCACCGCTACTTCCCACACCTCAGTCCCTCACCGCCACCTCTCAGTCTCTCACGTAGTCAGGTCATACGTCACCGTCACGCACACTGCAATAGCCAATAGGGGGTCCGTTATCTTCGCCATCGTCGCCTCTTTCCATTGTCGCGAGTTCATCGATCATCGTGCCTTCGCAGTTCGTCGCCTTTTCACCGGTTGTCGCGCCTTTGCCGGTCATTGTAAAATCTGGTTAATTAACGCATAATTAACCCACAAATTAAAATTTATTCTAGAATATTAGAAATATGATTTTTATGGTTTAATATGATAGAGAAAATTAAAACGAGAATTTTGACACTAATTTTAAAGAATTTGGCCCAAGATTGGGCTAAACGGACCGAACCGATTAAACCGGACCTAAAGTGGGCCCAAGGCCCAACCCAAATCTCATTAAACAAAGGAACTCAGCATCTTCTTCCTCCCTCATGAGCCATTCACACTGAGAACTTAAGGAAAGAGGGAAGAAGAGAGTTCCAAGACAAAAACCTAGCTTTACCTTCAAATCTTTGTAACTTTTGATCCGGAGCTCTTATCGCTGCACCGTTTGTGGCTACGCAACCGCGACACCGAGCTCTACAAAGTTCACAACTTTTTTTTGAGGTAAGCCACATTTTTCTTCCAATTGTCCGGCCCTTTGAATTCGAAATTATTGAATAAAAGTGTTAAGATTTTGAGCTCTTTGATGTTATAGGATCTAATTAGCTTGAAGAGAAGGCTCAATCTCACTCCTTTGATCCTTGGGTATGGTAAGATCCTTAACCCTAAGTGAAACACTTAAGATTTTGTGATTAGTGATTGAGTTTGTGTCTAGGTGTATGTTATGTGTATTCAAGCCACCACACAATCCAAAAGCTCTAATAATCATAAATTTCAAGCTATACACAATTAATTCATCATAATTAATACCTAGGGTTTACCAAAATCATAAATCCATAAGGGTTTAAGATATTTTTACTTTACCTAATAGTTTTGGGGGCAAAATCCAATAGCAACCAAGTGTTAGAGTGTACCCAAACACCCAAAATCACAAAAATCACTAAAAAACCAAACCTAAAATTTTGAAGTTCATAGAGATAAAAACTGGGCAAGGATTTTCAAAAATCTTACCACTTTGGTTAGATAAAACTAACTGGCTCAATAAGAGCTTCGTGTGGCTGCAAACCATTTGCGAATCGGAGCACCATAGCTCAAGTTACGAGCAAAAGAGTGAGAAAATGAATAGTGTTCTTCCTTTCCTCTCTAACCCTACCAGTTGCTGTGTGTGTTGAGTTATGAAGTGTGAAGTGGCTGAAATGACCTCTAATTGGCTTATATATGTTGGGCTTGGGTCCAATTTGGGCCCGATCCAATCCGTTAGCGTTTTTAGCCCGTTTGGCCCAATTTTGGGCCAAACCTTTAAAATTTACGCCCGATTTTTAATTTTAAATATTTTCCTAAGTTTTTCTACTGTTTTTATTACTCTCATACAGTACTGGGCAGACTTAAGTCGGTACTGCGAGCTAATTTACCGGTATGTGTTTTTACGCAATCTTTCGCATAAAATCACATTTTCCAACTTAGAAAAATCTATTGAGTCCAAATATTATATTTAAATTTTCTAATTAATATTCTAAATTTTTGAACCTATTTTGAACAATTAAATTATTTTAATTAAACAGTTAATTAATTACGGTTCTTACAAAAAGTGCTCTAATTGTGGTGCTGTAGTACACAAGAAGGGGGGTGCACAAGGCCTAAGAAGAGTGTATGTGCCATTATATTCTAGGGTTTACTTGGGTTTATGCTATGTATGTATTTCACTTTTTGCTTATGTATTTAATTTTGATTCTATTTAAAAAAAATTGATTACCTTCATAGGCTCAAGTCCCAACACAACAAGCTACCAAAGCTCCTAAGAGAGGGAGGAAGGCTTCATACTCACAACCCCCTGGTCAAACAGTTCAGAGAGGGAAGAAAAGAAAGACTTCATCCTCACAACCCAACCTTCTAGCAACTCATCCCAAGAAATCAACAGCTCAACCCAATAATGCATCAACTCAGCCCAACAACCAAGTCCAGCCCAAGAACTTAGGTGTTACACCAGCTCAGTCCAACCCTAAGCACCTTCAATCCAACCATTGGCAAAGAACAAAAGTGCAGCAGCAACAATCTCATCCAACAAGAAACAATCACTGAGTCAACCAACTGAGAGAAAGGCTTATTTTTCAA
Organism: Arachis hypogaea; assembly: GCF_003086295.3. Classification (NCBI taxonomy): domain Eukaryota; kingdom Viridiplantae; phylum Streptophyta; class Magnoliopsida; order Fabales; family Fabaceae; genus Arachis; species Arachis hypogaea. The sequence goes on from NC_092046.1 coordinate 134,496,719, forward strand.
TCATCTAGACTGGTGAACCACATGTACCTCTGCAGAAGCTCAAGCTATTGGCAAAATTACCTCCTAGAGCTTAGGAAAATCTTTAGATATTGCTTGTTATATTTTTTTTTTGTTATCATTGTGTTGCTCAGTTAGAAACAATGTTTTGTGCAGCATTTTGGATACTGTTATTTGGTTTTAGGTGTTTAAGTATTTTCAACTATCTTTAATTGTATTGATTTTCTTTTTTTTTTTGTTTAAGTTGCATGGACCACTGTATGCTATGGTTTGGATTTAGACTTGTGTAAGCTATGTGTTGAATTGTGAAAGTTTTAAGTTGTCTTTAATTCAAATTGGCCATTAGGTTATTACTAGATTTACAGCTCTCATTTCTACAAATTGCTATATTGAGCTTCTGATTTAATCTTAGAAATTAAGATATCACTTTCCTTTATTGCTTTAAACAGATTCACAATGATACACCATTAAATCATTGTAACATCTCAAATTTTCCTAAAAATTTACCAATCGAACACAAAAATCTCCTAAAATTGCCTAACTAATCATCTCAAATTTAGGTGCATTCCATATGATTGCCTTAACTTATATGGATTTTGCAGCAACAAAAATAAAAACCTAATCCACCTAACAATCCCTAAAGCAGCAACAATCCTAAGTTTCCATTCAACATTCTTTAATCTTGCTTTTAAGCTTGTAATTTTTCTTCTAGTTTTTGCAATTTTCGTATCCTGCTGAGCTCCTCTAGGCTCCGGATCTGCCCAACAGAAAAAATTACAACCATCCTGAACCTGTCACAACCCAGAAACATAAGTGAAAAAACCCAAATCCCCAAACTCAAATTCACAAAGTAGAAACAACAACATACCTCATAGTATACACAATCCCAAAATCTTCGGCCTGGGTTATCCTTCGTTGATGAAGTTCGTAGAGTTGGCCTCTCTCCATGTCCGTATAGCAGCTCTTTCGCAGGTGAACGAAATCGAGAAGATCTTGAACTCTGGGACGCCATGGACGTAGCATTGTTGAATCTTAACTCTACTTATCTCCTTTGAGCTTTCGAAGAAGACGATCTTCTTATCTTCTTCACACAATGCTCCGTTATTTTTTTGTTTTGTTATTTATCTATTTATTATTATTATTATTATTATGAATATTATTATTTGATAAAAAATAATAACAGACACTAACAATCATAGGGGTATAATTGTTCAAAAGACAATTTTAAAATCAACTTGAATCTTAGAGATAATTTTATATACAAAAAAAGATTAGAGACAAAAAAAATATTAGCCTATACCTTAAAGACTAAAATCGTACTTAACCCTTTAAAAAACTACTTATATGTTATTAAGCTAAAATTAAATTCTTAACGAATAAGAAAAAATAAATAAATCACTGGTTAAAAAGACAAACAAATATCATAATTAATATTGTTGCGGTGATATTATTTAAAAAATTGTAACTTCTTAAGTATTTCTTCAAGGACAATTATTTTTATTTTTTCTGATTTATATTGTAACACAATAATAAATAATAAAAGATAAATTTTTTTAAAGGCTGTGCAATTTTCTTTGTTTAAAAAAAATGGATTTTGATCCTCTAAATTTTGAATTTCATTTTAGAGGGTAAAGTGTGATCTTTTACCATTTATTTCATAGGTGGAACCAAGAGAAAATATGAGAGAGACACTATTCAAATGTGAGAGATCACACTTTATCTTCTAAAATAAAAATTCAAAATTTAGAGGATCTAAATAAAAAAAAATACTATCTGTATACTAAAATTAAGAGCAAAGTATCGTTTTTGTCCGTAACGTTTGGAGTAAGTTCTAAAGTTATTTCTAATGTTTAAATCATCCTATTTAAGTCTCTAATATTTCAAAATTGGCTCAATATTATCCTGTAGTTAGGGATCTGGTAACAGAATTGACGGCGGGACAAAATTAAGACAATTTTGAAACGTTAGGGACTTAAATAGGACGGAAACGTTGAGGACAAAAATGATACATATAAATAAATTTTAATTTTATCCTTCAATAATATCAACTTTTTACGGTACATAGTTATTCAATTATTTTTTAATCACATCTAAGTAAATTATACTTAATCACATTACTTTCGTTCTAAATAAATTTATTTTTTATAATTTTACTCTTAAAAATTTTTAGTCATCATGGAATATTTGTAGAATGACTAGTACATAAACTTGAAGAAAAGAAAAAAAAAAGATACATATATTGTACCTTTTGTCTCTAATGTATCGAAATTCGTTAATATTTAATTTATACTTTATTTTTAATTTTATTCTTTAATAATATCAAATTTTTGTGGTAGATAATTATTAATTTTATTCTTAATCACATTATCTTTTTCTAAGTGAATTTATTTTTTATAAGAGCAAAATTAAACAATAAATTAAGTAATTATTTGTCGTAAAAAAATTGAAATTATTGAAGAAAAGATAAAAATTTATTAAAATTAAAATTATTGAAGAAAAGTTTTTTTAACTTTTTAATAAATTTTAATATTTTCTTCAATAATTTCAATTTTTTTATGACAAATAATTATTTAATTTATTTTTTAATTTTGTTGTTAATAAAAAATAAATTCACTTAGAAAAAATAATGTAATTAAGAATAAAATTTAAAATATAATCGAATAATTATCTACCATAAAAATTTGATATTATTAAAGAATAAAATTAAAAATAAAGTTTAACTAAATTAAATATTAAAGAATTTCGATACATTAGAGACAAATGGTACAATTTATACTTTATTGTATATGTATCATTTTCTTTTCCGCAAGTTTATGTACTAGTCATTCTACAAGCATTTCATGATGAGTAAAATCTTTAAGAGTAAAATTATAAAAAAATAAATTTATTTAGGATAAAAGTAATGTGATTAAGTATAATTTACTTAGATGTAATTAAAAAATAATTTATGTACCATAAAAAATTGATAATATTGAAGGATAAACTTAAAATTTATTTCTATATATCATTTTTGTCCCAACGTTTTCGTCCTATTTAAGTCCCTAACGTTTTAAAATCGTCACAATTTTGTTCTACTGTCAATTCTGTTAATAGATCCCTAACGGCAAGACAATATTGAGCCAATTTTAAAACAATTAGGTAGCGTTTGGTGAAGAGACAGAGACAGAAAGACTAAGACTGAGAGACAGAGACTAAAGAGACATGGATTGAAATAAATCTCAGTATTCTGTTTGGTGCAAAATGGGAGACATGAATTGAAACAAGAATGAAATTCTAATTTAATTTGCAAAAAGGATAAAATTGAAATTAATTAATTGAAATGAAAGTATTTTAGGTATAAAATGTTATTAAAGTTTCAGTCTCTATCTCTAAAAATTTCAGTCCCCTGTGTCCCTACTTTTTGGAGGTACTGAAATACTGAAATTTTAGAGACAGAGACAGAAATTTTAGTACCAGTCTCTGAACTAACAAACACGATTCTGAGTCTCAGTCTTTCAGTCTCTATCTCAGTACCTCAAAACAAACGCTACCTTAGGGACTTAAATAGGACGATTTAAATGTTAGGGACAACTTTAGGACTTACCTCAAATGTTGAAGATAAAAACGACACTTTACTCCTAAAATTAATTATTATGTAGCTGGTATAAATATATATATAATTTAATTTATTTTTAATATATATTTTATATTCTAATATATTTTTTATTCTGGTGATAATTTTAATAACTGATTTTTATATGTATATAACATTATTGATAATTATATACAGTTGACAATGAAGTAATTCATTTGAGACTTCTGCCTCTAATGCTAACTTTCATTTTAACTTTGTTTTGAGTCCATCAAATATTATATTAATATGGTTTAATTACTCTGTTGGTCCCTATAATTTTACGAAATTTTTAATTAGGTTTTTATACTTTTTTTTTCTTTTAATTGGGTCCCTATATTTTTATTTTTTTTAATTTAGTCCTTACCGTCATAAAACCGTTTGAAATAATAGAATATTCCATTAAAAATCGAATATTCTCATAATTTAGTCAAAAAATTTAATTAAAAACACCTATATTTTTATAAAATACCAAAAATACCCTTTATATTTCTGTCCCCCAAAATCAGAGAACTCTAACTATCCCTAGGTTATTCTCCTAAGTTCTCAATTGGATTTCTCCTCCGTCGCACTCTGCTGCCGTCTTCCATGGCGTCGTCGTCGTCCCTCTGCATCGCCCACAGGTGCTCTGTTCTGCTCCGCTCATCCGCCTTGCCTATTGCATCCCCTCGTCCCGCCTTGCCTCACCGCGCTTCGCGGTGCCTTGCCTCAAATCGCCGCTCCTCGACTCCGCATTTTGCTGTCTGGACTGGTTCTGCAACAACAGGTGATGACTGAATTTTGTTTTAGTTTTTCAGCATTGGATAATAATTCTTCTCAATAATGTCTTCCTCCCACTGCACTAAGAACGGAAGAAATGTTATGCTTAAAATAACTAGTAGTCAAATGGCATCCTCTCCCGATTCTAATGCTTCAGGTTCAATGTTGAGAAATCTTAATTGTTAAATACCTCTAATTTTGCTTATGCTTATTTTTGGTTGCTGCTTGTATATAATTTGACTTTATTTAATTAGGTAACCAGCATTCTGAATGACAAAGAGAACCAATTGATCTAATTGTGAAGTTGAGTTTGCTAAAATTAGTTTTAATTATGCTAAAAAATTTTGATTATGAGTTCTGATTATGTATTTTATCTGTAATTAATTGATTGTTAGAAATAAGGAAAGAGGTGAGATTGGAGATAAGGTGTTTGATTAAATGCCTTTGAGAGAGTTGAATTGATTATGAGTTTTGATTATGTATGTTATCTATAATTAATTGATTGAGTTTAATTGATCATTGTCATAGAGGCATACAGGTTCTACTTGTAAAAGTTTGGGCTGCAATCCTCAAGGCATTGCTGCTGACAGGCTTCGATGCTTGGTTCCGCAATACCGAAGATCGGTGGTAAAAGCAAAGGCCTTAGATACAACTGAATGTGCTGCTATGGTTAATACCAATTCCCGCAGAGACTTTCTTGGATTGGCTTTGGGAATCTCAAGCCTCTTTGTTGGTTCATTGGAAGCCAAAGGAGCTGGTTTGCCCCCGGAAGATAAGCCGAAACTATGTGATGAAGCTTGTGAGAAGGAGCTTGAAAATGTATGGTGAGAATACATTGTTCCCTTCTCTGCCTCCTTTCTTTGTTTTTCTCTGCTAAGACATTACAAATAGTTGTTGTAAATTGCTAATAATGCTTTGATATTTGATGTAATTGCATTGCATCTCCTGTTTCTACTAATGTTAGTCTGCACCTTTCTCAAATGTCAGTTATTTTTTAAGAGAAATTCTTCAAATAAATCTTAGAAATTCAAAGCATTATTAGTATCTAAGCTATTCTTTCCTGATAATAGAATCTATCATTCTTAAAGGAATAGCAGACATTCTTATATTTTCAAAGAATTTGTGCACCATGCAAAGAATCTGTTAATAACCAATCTATGTGATTGCACTTAAGTTTTAATATTCACATTTTTAAGACCCTTAATCAATGACCACCATGGTATCAATGGATTTTACTTGGAATATCCATTGCTAAATGACTAATGTTGACTTTAAACATTTTATGTAATGAAAGTGCCTATGGTAACTACTGAATCAGGTTTGCAATACAAGGATATTAAAGTTGGACAAGGTCCTAGTCCCCCAGTTGGATTTCAGGTGTGGAATTTCTTCTAATTTGTTCATTTCTTTTTTATATGCAATACAAGATAGATAATATCTATTCTGCTCGAAGTTAACCGTTGAAAAAGGAAATATAGAACTAGAACACTTTCGCATTTTAAGCAACATGTAAGACACGGGGACAATGGTTTTGTCATGCTGTGTCTCTCTGTATCTCTGTCTCAGTGTAATCAAATATATTTGTATCTAACCAAATGCAACTTCATTTCTATACGCATCCTTTGGTAATATACCTTATGTAATGTAACTGTAATTGTAATTACAGGTAGCAGCTAATTATGTAGCAATGGTTCCTTCTGGACAAGTATTTGATAGGTAAATCCACTGATGACAAAACTATATCAATCTCAACTCATGTTCATGAATTCCAATATTTAGAATGATGTTTCTTCCCGTGTTTTGTCTGAACCTCATCCAGGAAAAGAAGCGAAAGATCAATGCAGAAAAGAAGAGGAAAGAGCTCGAGAAGGAGAGAGCGAAGGATGAACTTCTGACGAGAAAGCTCCAGAGAGAGGAAAGACGAGTGAGATACCGTGCGCAATGTGGTATGAATTAAGATTGGGCTGCAATGTGGCATGAATACACTGTTTTCAATTAAGATTTAAATGTTTCTTATTTAGTTCAAAAATCTATTCTCTACCTTTGTTTCAGAATGCTTTGGTGTTGCTTTGTGATTATAGGTGGTCCAAAAGCAGCATGTGTTGGTTGTGCTGGCTTTGCGGCATTCTCAGTCGTTATAGAGAAGTTTTTAGACAGGCATGAGTACTTACCTATTGAATTGAAGTCACCCAATTTTGCATTCATTAGGCATAGCATGGATTTTCATAGTGATAATCTTTTGCCCATTTGCTAAAGGGCGCATACAAAATTGTAGTATTTTATTTTACATCGATTATTGTTTATTTGTATACAATATAAATTGGTGGATGCATTCCTCCAATTCCAAACTAGATGTAAGTATGCTCTTAAGTATTAATGTAAAGTTTATTATGTAAACTGGATACATTATCATAATCAATACTTGAAGGATGAAAACTGAATTTTATATATGCTTATTACTACTATTTCTATTTCATTTTATCCATTCTTTTTCTTTAGGTTCTTAAGATAAGGTATTTTGAAAGTCGAAAAAAAAAAAAGAGAAAGTATTTTTGGTACAATTTGTATATAAATAAGCAAAACAATAATACTGACAAAATAAAAGGGATTATAGAAATATTTTTCATGTCTTAGAATCATTGAATAGGGATTATAGGAATATCTTTCATTGAATATTTATAGTTTCACCGAATTTTCAATTAAGTCCCTATATTATTTTTCTTTTTAATTAGGTCCCTAAGGGTATAAAATTAATTTCACAATTTACTAATATTTTTTTGATGTTTAACGTTAATAGGGACTAAATTGAAAAAAAAATAATGTATAGGGACCCAATTAAAAGGAAAAAAAGTATAGGGACCTAATTAAAAATTTCGTGAAACTATAGGGACCAACAGAGTAATTAAACCTATTAATATTTGTAGAATTATATAAGTAATAATTTTTTTTTCAATTTTTTATGAGAAAAAATCCTAAATGGCCCCTGACAATAGCATCAAAAGACAACGAGACCCCTAGAGAAAAAAAAACTTTTTGGCCCTTGTTTTTTAATTCCGTTAGACAAGTTAGCCCATTCGTTAATAATTTCTCTCTAGAGCTAACTGACCATGAATACGTGGCACGTTAAGTTAATGATGTGTCACTTAAATGCCAACCTGGATGGACAGATTAATGGGCCATCCAACCTGACCACTAACAATTCTACTAAAAAAAGAAGATTCAACCCTGATGACATGAAAGTCCTCTTTCACTCTCTGGAATTACAGAAAACCCTAATCCTCTCTCTCCAAAAAATTGTTGATGATGCTTCACTTGGAGAAAGAAGTTGGTTCCGACGGAGCTATTGACGGCATTTTTTATGGCGCCGTGATGGAATAACTGACTATTGAGGTAAGCTTCGTTACTCACTCTTTCTCTTTCTGCCATTGCATGTGTATGATCAAGTTGAATATGCTTTTATTCACACTCTCTACCATTGAATATGCTTTGAAACTTATGATTTGGAGTATAGCTTATATTTAAATTTTGCATGATGGGCTGAATTTACTATTTAGAGGCTTGTCAATATTATATATGCTCTGTATATTTTGACTGAAAAGCTTATGTGTTTTGTTGAGGTTGATGCTTCCATTCCTTATTATTCATAAGTTTGTATTTTATTCTACTGCAATGCAATATAGTGTTTAGTTATGAATCTTACTTGCTATTCTTGGAAATGATATTTGTACTTGCTCCAGCACACATACGCACACACAAAAATGTTCCATTGGTCATAGATTTTCATTAACTTATTGCATAGTTTTATTTAATTTTTTGCAAGAGTTTAAACAAGTATAACTTGAAACCATTTGGTATGAACTAATCTATCTGAATTTTAGATAAGTTGATATATAATTCACATTGACCTGTTTAGTTAGACATGACTATCAATCATTAAAATTACTAAATAATCTACATTACTTTTAAATATATCTATCTATTAACTATTGTTATTGCTACTGAATTTGTCTTTTGTTGGTGCTGTAAATGTCTAACTTTGCAGTACTCGTGTTTAACCGTGGTGGGAGACTTGGGAAGGATAGTAATGGGGTGTTGCAATATTTGGATGGAAAGGTACATAAATTTCCTCAAATGGACTTAGATTTAGTAAACTTTTTTGATCTGGAAGAACTATTAAAGAGTTTAGGATATGCTAATTATGCTGCAATGTACTGGTTAGAACTCATAGCTCAAAATTTAGAATTTGGACTTCATGTGATTAAGGGAGATTCTGAGATAAATGATTTGAGAAACAGTTTATTGGCGACTGACTGTCTGGATTTTAATTTATACTTTGAACACCTAGTTGGTGAGCCTTGCTATGTTAACAATGATTTAGGTCAGACTGCTGGTCAAGTTAATGATTCTTCCTCCTCATCCTCATCTGATAAAGATGACGGAAGTTCTGAGGATAAGGCATACAATCCTCTAGGGGTGTCCGCGGATCGGATCGGATCGGATCGGATATGGCCGAAAATTCTATCCGATCCGCACAATTTCTATCGGATTGGATTGGATATGATATCCGCACTTTTTAGTGCCGGATCCGATTCGATCCGATCTGCACTTTTGCGGATCGGATCAGATCGAATATCGGATATATCCACATAATTAAACCTTCTCTTTTTAATCATATTTTTATGTAAAAGGATTCGATAAAAATATTTCTTTCATACTTTTAAACTTATTTATTCCTAAAATATTTTTAATCAAACTCTCTCTAAATAACAAAAATAAAATAATACAATATATGAATAATAATTACTAACTAAAATATACAAATAAGTAAATATAATACCAAACATATATATTTATTTATTTTTTAATTATTATAGTGCGGATCTGCGGATCTGCGGATCGGATATGCGGATGTAGAGCAGATATCCGAGATCTGATCCGCAAAGGGTGCGGATCGGATCCGATCCGATCAATTTGCGGATCGGATCGTATCCGTAATTTTCGGATCGGATGCAGATATTTACCGTGGATCTACGGATACGATCCGATCCATGGACACCCCTACAATCCTCCTTCAGATGCATATGATGAAAGTAGTGACACTGATAGTGACGAAGATAGAATGAAGCTGAGGACGTCTACTAAAAAGAAGGCTACTGATGGGAAAGATGATTGTGGTAATGGGAAGGGTAGTGCTGACGGGAAGATTGCTGGAAATATTAACATGGACAAGAAAAAAGCTAATTCAATGAAGTATGCTAGGAAGAGAATGAAACATGATAGGCCCAACTTTAGTCCTAGTGGAAGGGGTAATATTGGAGTTGGTTCAGGGGGCAATATAGGTGGACAACATACTGGGCTTAGTGGTTCTAAGGCCCAACCTGATTCTAGACAAGATAAAAGTGGGTCAAGAGCATAAAACCAATTATGGCTATGGAGAAGTGTACTTTGAGTTGGGTATGGAGTTTGACACAATGGCTGAGTTCAAGGAGTGCTTGAAGGATAACTTTGTCTATGAGGGAAAGGAATGCCGATATATTAGGAACGAAGCAGAAAGAACTAGCATGACGTGTGCTGAAGAAGGATGTCCATGGTTAATCTATACCTCATATAATTCTAGAGATTGTTGCTATCAGATCAAAACTTTTGTAAATAACCATACGTGTGGGAGGGATTTTGGTTCTAATTTGGCCGACCGCAAGTGGGTTACAAGCAAGTTGTTTAAGATTTTGGAAACTCGGGTGGACTTGACACCAAAAGAGGCTAAGGTGCACATGGTTGAAGAGTATAATATGCAACTGCATGACAAGATGATCGCAAGAGTCTTGAAGGCTGCAAGGGAACAAGTAATTGGAAAAGTAGGAGAAGAATATGGTAAAATACAAGACTACTTGAGTGAGCTGTTAAAGAGAAACCCAGGTTCCACTGCAATGATGTGGGCAATACCTCAACCAGAGGGTCTGCCATTGTTTGATAGGCTTTACATCTCGCTTGAGGCTTGTAAGCTTGGGTTCAAGGCTGGTTGCAGGCAGTTGATTGAGCCTTAATGATGCTTTTTGAAAGGATATTATGGTGGACAACTCCTATCTACAATAGCATAAGATGGAAATAATCATTTCTTTGTTATATCTTATGCAGTGGTGGACAGTGAAAACACTGAGACAAGGAAGTGGTTTCTAACAAGGTTAAAAGAAGACTTGGGTGATGTTTGCAATGAAGAACTAAATTTCATCTCGGACCAACAGAAGGGTAAGCATTCTATAACATGCTAAAGAGTATTATTAGTGAAGTTTATTTATGATGCTTGTGGTGTTTTAAATTCTGTTATAATGTGTTCTGAATTTTGTTATAAGAGTATGATTAGTGAAGTTTATTTATGGTGTTTATGGTATTTTGAATTCTAGTATAATGTGTTTTGAATTTTGTTATCTGAGTATGATTAGTGAAGTTTTTTTTTATGATATTTATGGTTTTTCTGAATTCTGTTATAGAACTTTATTAGTGATGTTTATTTATGATGTTTATGGTGTTGCTAAATTCTGTTATAGGAGTTTATTAGTGGATGTTGTCCTTAATGCATTTAGTATATTTTATTAGTGAATTTTGCTTTAATGCTTTTTGTTAGTATATTTTATTAGTGAACTTTGTTTTGAATTTTGTTGTTGGACTGAATCAGGGGATAGCAGCTGCCCTTATTTATGTTATACCAAATGCAAATCATCGGAATTGTGTACTTCATATTTGGAAGAATTTCACAAAAAAATTTAAAGACAAAGATTCCAAAAGCATGGTTTGGAGGTGTGCAAAGTCAACTACTGAGATGTAGTTCAATAACAACATGGAGAAGTTGAAGCAGATGAATTGTAATGCTTGGGAGCATATGATGCGATTTGCTCCATCATGTTGGTCAAAATCATACTTCAGTCATAGACCAAAAGTGGACAACATAACCAACAATATGTGTGAAGTATGGAATGCCAAGATTGTTGGTTATAAAGAAAAATCAATATTAACCATGTATGAGGAGTTGAAATGCTATATTATGCGAAAAGTAGCCAATCACAAGAGAAAACTAGCTAAATACAATGGTAAATTGGCTCATGTGCAACAGATTAAGCTGGAACAGATTATTATGCCTGGAAGCAACAAGTGGAATGCAGTATGGAGTGGAGATAATGACAAAGCTATCTATGAAGTTCAAAGAAATTCCCACAAGCTTGGTGTAAATCTCAAAGAGCACACTTGCACATGCAATGTGTGGCAACTCACAAGTAATTCATGTATACTATGCTATCATTAATTATATCAACTATATTTATGCCTATTCATTATGGTCTTTGATTTGTTAAAAATGTATGTAGGACTTCCATGCAAGCATGCAATTGCTGCAATTTCTAGATTGAAAAACATGGGATACAAATCATAAGACTTTGTCAATAAGTCACTGACAATGGATGCTGTCCGAGCAATATACTCTTATGTGATCCAACCGGTAAACATTGAGAAATATTTGATCCCTACAGATTGTCAAGGAATCCTCCCTCCCCCAATCGTACGTCTAGCTGGCCGGCCAAAACTTTGGAAGATGAAAGCTCCTATCGAAATGGTGATTGGCAATAAAGTTAGGAGATCAGGCCAAGTAACTTGTAGTAAGTGTAGAGAGAAATGTCATTATCACAAGACTTGCAAAGGTGCACCTAAAAATTCAAATTGACAATCAAAGACTAAAAGGACAAAGAAGGCAACCATGACTCAATCAGGAACTTCTGTTGGAGCTGCACAAACAAGCAAGGACAACAGCATGATTCGATGGTTGCATTTGTTATTTTTTGTATTCTATTTTTTTAATTGTTTTAATTCTGCCAAGTCTGTTATGTGTTGTTGATTGCAAATTATTGAATCTATATGTTATATTTGTGTCATCATTTCCAGGCAAAGGCAAAAAAGAATAAGAAAAAGATGCCAAAAGTGAGAGCCTCACCTAATGTAGATTTTATTGAAGAGATTGATTTATCTCAATTTGCACCCCATAATGATGGACTTGTGAGTATATGATTGTATTTGGTGACTTTAATGTTGCTCATTTCTTGTGCTGAAATGGTTATTTTATCTTGTGCATGTTACTCAGCAAATTTCCGAGCCTCCTGTTGGGTTCTAAATGAAGCAAACCATTGTGAGGCCTCTAATACCATCCACTCAAAACTATCTAGAACCACTTGGAGTAGCTACCTTAGGGACATCCGGCAGCAGGTTTACCTTCATGCCAACACCTGATTTTAGGCCTCCAATTCATACTTGAGGAGATTCATTAATGGATTGCAAGCACCAAGTGAAGACTCATATGTATTTTGTTGGTCTATAAATGAAGAGTAATATGTGTCTTATGAACTCAATTAATTATATTTTGGTTCATTAATAGTTGTAAACTTATTCGCTGGTATATAAGTTAGAATTTAGAGACATTATTTTGCTACTGCACAAACAATCATACTTTAGACATAGTGCTAAGTTTATTATAATAGATTATGGAACTATTTTGGATTGTGCTTATAGTTCCATCTTTACTATCATATAACAGATACGAAAATCATATTGTAGAGACTTTTTTCAGATTGATGAAACATATATTTTAGATTTAGCTTACAATTATTGTATACCCAGATTTTTATATATTTATCCATTAAAATATGTGATTACATATTTGTAGTATAATCTAATTTCTTTCAATACAATATCATTTCAGATTAAAGTGATAGCAAATTTATTAATGTAAAATATAATCTTACACAGATTTAGTTACATCTTAAAAGCATTACAAAGTAACATAATTATCACAAAATATCACAACTAAGGTTATGACAATTACTTAGGACATGTCCTAAAAATTAAATCAATTATGATACTAATTATACTCAAAATTATAAGCCTAAAACATTTGAAGTAATATCTACCACCTTAAGATCCAATTTCATTTTGATTTTTCAAATTCAATTCCATCTCTAGCTCCTTCATTCTATGTTCTACCTCCTTTAATCTCCTTTCTATTAAAATAGCATTTTTAGAAATAATGTCCTCATCAATATTTTTTTGAACTAATACATCTAGCCATTTGAAATACTTACAATGTGGGATGGGTACCTGAAAATTAAAAATTTTGATTGTAAAATACAAAAATTATATAAAATTTTTAAATTTAAAAAATATATAAAAAATAAATTTTATGCAAAAATTATAAATCAATATTTACATTGTAATTAGGGTATCCCAAGAAGAACCTAATTGGATTAAGTTTTGTGCAAGATTGGAAGAGAATCGCATAAGTGTCACAGTGACATTTTGGAGACATGAATTTCTTCTTTCTTGGCTGCCCAAGACTTCCACAGAAAAAAAAAGATGCAGCTCCTACTCTCTTCACCAACACTATAACCACGCAGAGTGCGACTCCTAGTTTTTGAAGAATGATCCCATGACTTATGGTGGTAGCATAATTAGAGTTCTATACAAAGAGGAAGGAGGAAGAGGCACTTAGGGTTACTCATGTTCTGCGCAAAGCCGCAAACAAAACCCTAAGTTATATTTTTAAAAATTGTCAAGAGTCGAGTTGGATGATTCATTAATATGCCAATCCAATCTGGCACTTAACGAACACATCATCTTAACGTGCCACATATTCATATTCTATTTGATAGTGTGTGTATTAGTTGTGGTAGTGTATTAGGCGTGATAAGTATATTACTGTGATGATGCATTAGTTAGTTAGTAGGTGTGTGGTTCTTAGTGTGCCACCTGGCAGGGAGTTCATTAGTTGCAGTTACATATTGCAGATATTCATTCATTGTAACTAATTTATTCATCTCACTCAAGTAAACATAATTGAAAGTTTATCTTCTCTGTTTTCTCTCTCCTCTCTCTTTCTTTCCTCATTCATCTGCTTCCCTCTAAGCCTGGTACCTTTACTATTAATCTCAGAGATAGATTATTGACGTAAGGACTAACTTATTTTACGAAAAAAAAAATCAAAGGTTAGAAAATAGTTTTTTTTTTTTCTAGGAGTCTCGTTGTTTTTTAAAAAAATTATCAGGACTCGAATTTAATATTCACTCATTTTTTATTAATGTGATATCATCTTTTTAAAATCAGATTTTATTTTATCCATTAATTTCAATTCAAATTTCATTCTAAATCAGTCAATTTTTTGTTGAATGTTAGTTACACTTATGGATACATGTCACCATGCACATTTTAGTTTGTTTAAATCTAGAGTAATAATAAAGTATTTATTATTTAACACTTAATAACTCACTATTTTAATTTTTTTTAAAAAAATAATATTGATTTGGCGCGCCAAAGTGAAAGATTGATATGAATGTATTGTATTTCAGTGGTGAAGAAGTGCAAAGGCTTTCCTGTCCGTAAGGTTGGAGTATGCAGCGCCTTAGTTCCCGCATGGCCACACTCTCCCCAATCCCTATACACCCTTTCCACTTTTCTCTTCAATCATTCTTCGTTTTCTCTCTCTTCTTCTTCAATCTCCTTCGATTTCCGCTACTCCCATTCTTCCACCGACCATGGACGAACGAATCGAAGACGACGACAAGGACAACGAAAATTTAGCGGGCGGAGGCTCCCTTCCGCCACATCGCAAGGCCCATTCCTACAGCCAGCAGCTTCCAGGACCTTCGGAACGCAAGCGACACAATCAAGTCCGCAAGCACAGTTTGGATGACAATCGCATTTCCAACAACATTAGCTCTTTCTATGAACAATCTGATTCCGATGATGAATTCTTCACGCGCTCCTCCTCTGCCACCGATGAATACCTCGAGGGTCCCGGTGGACCTGAAGATCAGGCTCAGCCTTTGCAGGAGTTTATAGGCAGCGGCGGCGGGATGGGGATCTTCAAGGCTCCTACTAGATCCGCCGTTCATCCAGGGCGGCCTCCGTGTCTTGAATTAAGGCCGCATCCGTTGAGGGAGACTCAACTCGGTAAGTTCCTGAGAACGATTGCTTGTACGGAAGAGCAGTTGTGGGCTGGGCAGGAGTGTGGGGTGAGGGTGTGGGAGTTCAAGAATGCATATGAAGCAGGTTGTGGTCTTGGTGGAAAGGTGAGAAGAGGGGATGAGGATGCTTCGCCATTTTATGAATCAGCAGAGATATCACCTACCATGTCTTTGGCGGTTGATAACGGCACTAGGTTGGTTTGGAGTGGCCATAAGGATGGAAAAATTAGGTCTTGGAAGATGGATCAAACTTTTTCTACGCCCTTTAAGGAAGGTCTTTCTTGGCAGGCACATAGAGGACCAGTGCATTCCATGGTCATAAGTTCCTATGGTAGGTGCTATGCTAATTTCATTCTCTTATCACTTCCTTATTAGTGTAACTGTATTTTCTTCCCACCTAGTTTGTGATTCTTTCTTCTGGTTTGCATCAAGGTGATCTCTGGTCGGGTTCCGAAGGGGGTGTGATTAAAATCTGGCCATGGGAATCCATGGAGAAATCTCTTTCTCTGTCTCCAGAGGAAAGGCATATGGCGGCGTTACTTGTAGAGCGGTCTTTCATTGACCTTAGAAGTCAAGTCACAGTTAATGGTGTTTGCAGCATATCTTCTCAAGAGGTTAAGTGTTTGTTGTCTGATCATGTTAAAGGTAGAGTCTGGTGTGCTGGGCCTCTTTCTTTTTCACTATGGTATGCTTCTTATTCTTACATAATATTACATTCGTTGAGGTTGATGAGAGGATATGTTTAAAGTTTTGCATCCTTTTGTGATTTTTTTTTGTGGTAATCTCCATTTTGTCCTCCTCAACATTTTTAGAAGGATTTTGCCTACAAAAATAGGCCATGAATGTCTAAGTAGAATTCGTGTAACTCAATAATTGATACTTTAATAGGGATGCCCGTACCAAGGAACTCCTAAAAGTATTTAACGTGGATGGCCAGGCGGAAAATCGAGTTGACATGTCATCAATGCAGCAAGATCAAGGAGTAGAAGATGAACCCAAGGCAAAGTCTAATTCCTCCAACAAAAAGGATAAATCTCAGGGTCCTAGTTTTCTTCAACGATCGCGTAATGCTATAATGGGAGCTGCAGATGCTGTCCGTAGAGTTGCAAGCAAAGGAGCTGGGGCATTTGTTGATGATTCTAGAAGAACAGAAGCTCTTGTGCAGACAAGCGATGGAATGATTTGGAGTGGATCTACAAATGGCATGCTTGTACAATGGGATGGGACCGGGAACCGTGTGCAAGATTGTAATCGCCATCCTTGTGCTGTCCAGTGCATCTGCACTTTTGGAACACGGATGTATGTAGGTTATATGAGTGGTATTATCCAAGTTTTGGACCTTGAAGGCAATTTAATTGCAGGATGGGTCGCTCATAATGGTCCTGTGATTAGATTAGCTGTTGGCAATGGTTATGTTTTTAGCTTGGCAAGTCATGGAGGCATACGGGGATGGAATATCGCATCTCCAGGTCCTATTGACAACATAATAAGGACAGAGTTAGCTGCAAGAGAAGTTAGTTACACGAGACGGCACAATGTTAGAATTTTGATTGGCACATGGAATGTCGGTCAAGGTAGAACATCCCAGGAGGCACTTTTGTCATGGTTGGGTTCCGTCGTATCAGATGTAGGCATAGTTGTAGTTGGTTTGCAAGAAGTGGAGATGGGTGCAGGTTTCCTTGCAATGTCGGCAGCAAAAGAAACTGTAAGACCTCATTCATATGCCTAAATTATGCAATTATTTTTTTTCCTTTTTAAAATTTAGAATAATGTGTATTGGAGAATCAAATATAAATATTACATAACCTATCTTATCTAATATGCATTTTGTTTGCATGCATTTATTGCCTACATCTCAGGTAGGGCTCGAAGGAAGCGCAATGGGGCAATGGTGGCTGGATACAATAGGAAAGGCCTTAGGAGAAGGAAAAGCTTTTGAGCGTATGGGTTCTAGGCAGCTTGCCGGTTTGCTTGTTTCTCTTTGGTGAGTAATTGTTGTGAAAGTTTGTGGCTGATCAATCAAATTAATGAGATAAACTAGTTATTCCTGTTTCTTTTGCCATGGAAAGACATCTTAAATCTTTGGTTTATGTACTTCTGATTTCTATGTTTAATATTTTTTTCTTGTTCATATATTATGAGTTGACATTCCTCAATTAGGGTCAGAAAGAATCTTAGAACACATGTTGGTGACATTGATGCTGGAGCAGTCCCATGTGGATTTGGACGTGCAATTGGCAATAAGGTTTGCATCTGTTTTCCCAGTTACTTTAAGGTTTAAAATAAGGTTGTACTTCAATTCTGCCCATGAAGGCACTATAATTATAGTAAAGTTTATCAGTTCATTATGGTTTCAACTGTTTGTTATAGTGAAATTCAAGCAAGTAATGCTCAAATGCTTAAAAACTTTATATTCAATTATGCCATTCTCTTCTCAATTTAGCGCAAGTACATTTTCCTACATAATTTGGTTAACCTTGAAAGTTATCTATGAAGTTTCATCCAAATACCCCTATTCAGTACCTTATCTAAACTGTAGCGAATGTGTTACATGGAAGAAATGTTAGAGATTCTCTCTCTCTCTTGGAGTTGAACAATTCACTTTATTGTGACTTCTTAGTATGTATATAGCAGTATTAATTTTGATGTTAAACACTAGATGGGCATTAAAAAATAAAATGCTCGAGTTGTGAACATAAGTTTCACTCTAAATGAAATGAATACTAATGAGGCAATATTTGATCAAGCAGGGAGGAGTGGGTTTGAGAATCAGAGTATATGATCGAATAATGTGCTTTGTAAATTGTCACTTGGCTGCACATTTAGAAGCAGTTAATCGGCGTAATGCTGATTTTGACCACATTTATCGAAATATGGTATTCAGTCGATCATCCAACCTACTTAATACTGCAGCTGGTATGGTGCCATACCTGTTCTTCTCTTCCTCTCTTGCCTTGTCAACATATTTATTTTGGCTACTTTACACTTCTGGCTTGCCATTGGTCCTCTCTATTGCAGCTGGTGTCTCTACTGCTGTTCATATGCTGCGCGGTACAAATGTGAGTATTTTTCTTACATCTTATGATAATGTTTTCATGTCTTTCCAAACTAATTCATCATAACTGTTACATGGCCTCATTGTGCCATAGGCTATGGGTATCACCATTGAAGAAGCAAAACCTGAGCTATCTGATGCAGATATGGTGGTATTTTTTGGTGATTTCAACTACCGACTTTTCGGTATATCATATGATGAAGCTAGGGATTTTGTTTCTCAAAGATGCTTTGATTGGCTAAGAGAAAAGGATCAGCTCAGGGCGGAGATGAAAGCTGGTAAAGTTTTCCAGGGAATGAGGGAGGGTATTATCAAATTTCCTCCAACTTATAAATTTGAGAGGCATCAGCCTGGTTTAGGAGGTAATAAATAGGGACAGCAAACACTACTTTTAGTGTCTGTGTACTAGATTTTTTTTTATTTCGTTTTTGTTCTTCACTATCATATTTTTTTGTGGAAACTGAGGTGCACTCGACTTCACTTGTCAAATCAGTCAAATTATCTAACGGTTATCAACTTCACGTGAAGTCGACTGTACCTGAGTTTTCACCTATTTTTTTAGTCAAAAGCATTATTAACTCGGTGAACACAACAATTTGAATATGTCCGTTAATAAACTTGTAACTTTACATGGTTAAAAATGAAAATAACAATAGCATAACTTTTAATATATTCTTTTAGGTTATGATTCGGGAGAGAAAAAACGAATTCCTGCATGGTGTGATAGAATTATCTATCGTGACACTCGATCAAGTACACAAGCTGAATGCAACTTAGACTGCCCTGTTGTGTCATCAATTTTACTGTATGTTACATCGTCTTGATTGCTTTTTCATTGTTTGATTTTCGTCTTGGCTACATCATTTCACCATTTGATCCGTTAACAGGTATGATGCTGTAATGGATGTGACTGATAGTGATCACAAACCAGTTCGGTGTAAAATCAATGTGAGAATTTCTCATGCTGATAGATCTACAAGGAGAAAGGAATTTGGAGATATTATGACATCAAATGAGAAAGTTAGATCTATGCTTGAAGAATTATGTCATGTTCCAGAAACCATTATCACTCCAGACAAAATAACCCTTCAAAACCTGGATACTTCATCGTTGCTTATAGTAAACAAAAGTACGAAGGATAATGTTGTGTATAAGATCATTTGTGAGGGGCAGTCTGTTGTCAAGAATGAGGGAGAGCCTCATTTTGTTGCAAAAGGTGACTTTGGATTTCCTAGATGGCTTGAGGTATTGTATCTTTCTTTTCTCTCACTTATTTTTTTCTCCTTTCCCTTTGCTCTCTTTCTCTTTTGTTTGGTGTCCTCACCAAAAATGACTTCATATAGCGTTATTCTTATGCCTCAAGGCTTTTAGGTGTAGTTTACTAGTTTTAATTTGTTTATATGCGTGTTTTGTTTTTGCTTTTGCTTTATGATTTTATCTCTGTGTACTTTATTTTGTTCTCCTCTCCTGTTGAATATTCTTATCCTTTTATAATAATTGTTAAGAAAAATGGTTTTCTAATCATATGCAACAACAAAGTCTTATTCCACTAGATAGCGCGTCAGCTTCTATGGATCAAACAATGCCATTCAACCCTATCATGTATGGTTGTCAAATCATATACCTTAAATAAAAATTATGATTAGCAAAGAGTTCTTATCTGAAATATCTTAAAATTAGGTTACTCCACCTGCTGGCATAATTAAACCTGAGCAGAGCGTAGAGGTTTCAGTACGGCATGAAGAGTTGCATTCGTCAGAAGATTCTACAGATGGTGGATCAACGAAACGGAGGAGTGAAGAGAACCAAGACAAAGAAGTAATCTTAGTTGTTCATGTCCAAGGCAGTTGCTCCATCCAAACATACAGTCAGAAAGTCCACGTGCGTCATTACTTCACGGCAAAGACACTTCGAACTGACTCAAAATCCAACAATGCTAGAAGAAATTATGCATGCTAACTACATAGATTAGTTTCAGAAATTAAGCAGTTCCACTTATGTGGTTGATGGCTTGTAAGATGTGAAAAAAGAGGAAGAAAAAGGTCTAAGGGGAAGGAGGGAAAGGTCAATGATAGAGACTCACAGGATAAGAGGCATTGTTGAATTTGTTAAACATCTGAAAGCTCTCTATGTTTTGATTTGTAGTGTATGTTTGGATTAGAGTTTGTAAAATTAATTTTCAATCAATGTGATCTTTGTAAACTTGATTTTATCAAACTTTTGAGTTTTGTATAATACTATAATAGGGAATTATAAGAAATCACCCTTGAAAACCAAAGATCCATCTTTAGTCTTAGCATTCCAATAATATGCCCACGAGTTACTTGACTTGAAGAATCACAATTTCACCATTCTCCCAAATTCATATTTATAATTAAACTCAAACACAATCAAGGAAAATAACAAAATTAAATTCAAGTTATAAATAAAATTATCAAACTAAAACTTGAATAAGGATAATGTATTTGATCTTAACTATATAAAAAAAGTTGCTAACATCTACTCTCTTCTTTTCTGAGCAATTTAGCAAGCTATACATTTTGGTTGAAACAATAAAACGCATCCTTCTCTCATGAGAAACTAATAAATATATAGATAATTTTATAATTTAATTTGTAAAGATTAATCATAATTTCTTCCCCTTGTCTGTATATAGATGTATTATGTGTAGGACTGGAAGTGAGTCCCTCATGAGCCAGCTTGAGCTCGACTCATTAATAGCTCGATAACCTGAACTCGTGAGCTGGCGAGCCAAGCTTGAACTTGGATTTGAGCTCATAAATTAAATGAGTCGAGCTTGAACTTGGATAAGTTCAGCTCATTAGCTCGTGAGCTGGCTCGATTATATATATAATATTAAAAGTATAGATTAAATGCATATAGGTTATGCGTATTAATAATTTAATATATATATATATATATATATATATATATATATATAATAGTAATATATAATTGTAGATATATATTAATGTTCTTAATTGTTTAAAATTTTATAGTCATTTTTATATATAATTTTGATGTAGGATATAAATAAAAAATTTATAATTGATAGATAGACAATATATTAATTTTTTAAAATATTTTTTAATATATATATAAGTTATAATTTATTGGTATAGAATTATAGATTATATTCCTATTATTTGAGCCAACTCATGAGCTCGAACTAACTCGTGAGCTTTCGTTGAGTCGAATTTGAGCTTACAAAATAGGCTCGATTGTTAATGAGTCGAGCCGTGAGCTAAACTTAATTTTCGTGAGCCGAGCTTGAGCTTGGTCTAGCTCGGCTCAACTCAACTCACTTCTAGCCAGTGACGGATCCAGAAAATTTTTTTAGTGGGGGCAAAATAATAAAATAATAATTCAAAATAATAACAAATAATTTAGAATTCCATTCTTCTAAGTTTCATATTTTGAAAAGATTGAATAATCTTTTCATTGTCAATACAATCAAATGTCTCTCTTTCTATGTATGTCACTAAACAATCATTTAAAAATTCATCTCCCATACGGTTACGAAGTCGACTCTTTATGACGTTCATAGCAGAAAAAGTTCTTTCAACTGATGCAGTTGCTACAGGCAAAACTAAAGCCAACTTTAAAAGAAGAAACACTAATGGATAAACAATATTCTTTCGAGTCTCAACCAACTTCTGAGAAAGAGCACCAATTCCATTTAAGTCCGAGAAATGATCATCAGAATGCACATCTAGTATGAAGTTCTCAAGTTGACTGTCAAGTGCCAAAAGTTGAGTGGAAGAAAATTCTAATGGATAAAATTGAGCTAACTGGATCAACTTCTCCTTATCAAATGCAAAAAATGAGTGTCTTGGATTCAAACAAGCTATGCAAAGAAGCAATTCAGTATTCACCTCTGTAAAACGATTATTGAGTTCTTGAAGTTGTCTATCAACTACTTGATAAAATATCTCAACTTGAAAATGATGCAAATTTGATATCTTTTGAGCTTTGCGTCTTGATCTTCCTTGTGACACAAATATATCATCCATGATTGGAACAATAATATCATGTTTGTCACAAAACAGTGAGACTTCATCAAGTAAAAGAGACCAACCATCATCTCTTATATTTTGCAATCATTACTTAGACACTTTGACTAATGCCATAGCATTTACAATATCTTGATCATTCCTTTGTAACGCCTGAGATAACTCATTAGTAACTCCCAAGATATTTTTCATCAAGTGCAAGTTGAAAATGAATTCAAAGGATTGAATGACATTCAATAAATGACATGCTTCAGCTCTTTGTTCTGAATTATTTCTATCTTCCTCAACATATTCAAGAACATTAACCACAGAAGGAAATAAAGAAATTAATCTAAGTATAGTTCCATAGTGTGAACCCCATCTAGTGTCTCCAGCTCTTTTTAAAGCTGTTTCTTGATTCAAACCACGCCCACTAGAAATTTCTCCACTCTTTAATGCTTCAATTATCTTAGTCATCTAATTATCACGAAGTATATCTCTTCGTTTACACGAAA
Source organism: Arachis hypogaea (assembly GCF_003086295.3). Taxonomy (NCBI): domain Eukaryota; kingdom Viridiplantae; phylum Streptophyta; class Magnoliopsida; order Fabales; family Fabaceae; genus Arachis; species Arachis hypogaea. The sequence goes on from NC_092046.1 coordinate 134,519,644, forward strand.
CTCCAATAACATTGCACAAATTGGTTAACAAATTAAAAAGCAAAGCAATTTCAACTTATTTTTTTACAACCGTTACAAGAGCTAACTGAAGTTGGTGGGCAAAGCAATGTACATAGAAAGCATAAGAATTTTCTTTCAATATCAAAGTTTTCAAACCATTAAATTCTCCTTGCATGTTACTTGCACCATCATATCCTTGTCCACGTACTCTTGATAAACTTAAATTATATGTTTCTAATAATGACTCCAATGCTAATTTTAGAGATAAAGCATTAGTATTAGAAACATGAACAAGACCAAAAAAATGCTCCCTAACTTGTCCTTCTTTGTTCACATACCTTAAGCAAACTGACATTTGCTCCTTAATGGAAATGTCGCAGGCTTCATCAACCAATACAGCAAATAATTCATCACCAAGATCATCAACAATGACTTTTGTCGTTTTCCTTGCAGCAGCTCTTACAATGTCTTTTTGGATTGAGGGTGCTATTAGTTTAAGATTTTCACGAGCATTTTTGAAAGCACGATCAATCTCTTCATTATGTTGCGCAAGAAAGTTTAGAAGTTCCAAAAAATTTCCTTGGTTAACAGAATCATCCGTCTCATCATTACCACAAAAGGTCAATCCTTGTCGCAAAAGAAATCTAATACAATCAATTGTTGCTGTCAAGTGAATTTGATAATTATTTTTAGCTTGCTCAGATTGTTTTTCAATAGCAGCAGTGATGTGTTGTTTTGGTCTCATAAGTGCTTCACATTTTCTCTAAGCCTGATTATGAGCGCTATCATGAATCCCAACATGAATTTGTAGTCTCTCCTTCTTTTTCCAATTTGAAAAGCCATTAGTTACAAAAGCATCACCACCTTCAGTCTCGGATTTCATAAGGTAACAACAAAGACAAAAAACAGCATCTTTTGATATACTATACTCTAACCAGTTGCCATAGTCATCAAACCAATTAGGATTAAATCTTCGAAAAGAAGAACCATAAGCAGTTTGTGGAAAATCATGAGTCCTTGGTTGACAAGGACCTTTTTGCAAATATGCACATCTAACTTTGTCTCTGTCATTCGGGTGATAACTTGAAATCTTTGGTCGTTGTCCTGGATCTGCTATAAGACTCTCTACTTCGAATTCTAAAAACCTCCTTTTATTAGAAGAGGTCGATGAATTATTTTGAGATCCAATCTCCAATGACGAGGTTCTTTTGAAATACTTCTCCATTACTAATAAGATAAAATTATAAATCTAAGTTAATTAATTAATAAAAAAGTTCACAATTCTATACAAATTAAAAATTATAAATACAAAATTGATATACATATGTCATTTAAATAAATTTCCAAGTTCCAACAAAAATAACAACAACTAATATCCCAATCCGTTCTAAGCTCTTGCAGTGCTGATGCACACCTGATGATGAGACAGAATTGCTATAGGCCTGCCTATAAATGCCATCTAAGTCAATGAGGTAATATTACTCATTGAGCCATTGTTCAACATTGGTAGAATAGTAGTCCAGACTCCAGAAACAGAAATTGAGCATATAAACTTATTTCAAAGGCCCTGTAAGGCTGTAATGAAATTTAAACAATACTATATAAACTTATTTCAAAGCTCATATAAACAATATCATATGATATAATGAGTCTTTACATATCAGATATTAGTCTTCATTTTTTTCCATCTTAAGCAAGTAGGAAAGACCAAAAGACGCAATCTTTATATATCAAAGAAGAAAAAAAGGAGTATAGTGTAAATGAATAAAATTCAATCCCAATTCACAAATTAACAAACAAATTAATCCAAGAAGTGAATAAGTGAATTAACAAACAAATTAATCAAACTAAACTTGCAAAGTTGCAATTACATCAGAACAAATTCAATCACAAATTCACAATTAACAAACCAACTAAATCAATTATCAAACAAATTAATCCAATTAGCAAATAAGTGAATAAACAGAATTGCAGATTGCTGAATCATGATTCATGAATGTACCAAGAAATAGAATAATTCAAGACTGAATCTGAACAGCTGAACTCTAGGAACTAAGAAGCAAAAGTGCAGAACCCAATAGACAGTAGCGGTGTTGGCGTGCAACGTTCAGCGGCAGCAGGACGAAGACGAAAGGTAGGCGTTCTCTACTGAAGTCTGAAGAGTGAAAATCGAAGAGAGAAGAGGAACTCAGATTCGCAGATTCGCAGTATTCGAAGAAGAAGAAGAAGAAGAAGAAGAAGGCACAAGGCAGAAGCCAGAAGGGGATGCGGTCGTTCGGAGACGCGGCACGGCAGCAGTGAGCCAGTGACTCTGGACTCTGGAGACACGAGGGCGGAGACGTAAGCGAGGAGAGAACCGTGACACTGTCTGAAACGCGGAGTGGTGGGCTGGTGCTTGATGGCATGCGACACAGCAACTGGCGGCTGGAGCCTGGAGGGAGGGCTGGAGCAGATGAAGAAGATTGGGGAAAAAGAAGGGTTAGGGATTTAGTTTGAAGTGGGGTCTGGGTCCTGGGGTCAAAATTAATTATATACTGGGGGCAATTTAGACATTTCACTAAGAACTACTAAGACATTTTTGGAATTTCACTGGGGGCAGTTGCCCCCACTCCCCAATGAATACATCCGTCCCTGCTTCCAGCCCTAATTATGTGTAGCTTTACACTCTGTTTGGTTTGTGTGTATGTCAGGCCAGCCAAGACATAGACACAGTGGCGTGTCTCTTGTTTGGTTTGTGAGACACAAAAAATAAAAGACATGCTTACACATAGGGGCACACATAATACACGTATTTCATGTCTCAATGAAATGATGAGACACAGACAAAGAGTGATGGACACTTATCTGAATTATTTTTTACTATTTTATCCTTATTAAAATTTTAACTTCCAGACTTCTTCTTCTACCTTTGACAAACCCTAACAAGTCTCAAAATTTTTTGTGGAGCTTTCTCATTGATGGCTACTTTTGTGGAGCTTCTCTAACCTTTTTCTGTTCTTGAAAACTCCACTAAAGGTTTGAGATTATGCTATCCATCTCTATTATTATCTCAAGTTTTTTATTTTTGTCTTCCCTTGCTTTGTTACCATGAACTTTAATACATTTTGTTTTGAAAAAAATAGTGGTGTGTGAATAAAGGAACAAATAATACTGGTAGGCTGTGAAGTATTGTGAATGTTGAAATTTGTTTTGGAGATTAATGTGAGATGATAAGCAAATTAGAAGTATCATGAATTTTATTGTTGTTTAGTTAATATTTGGAGCTATTATCTGATTATGGTAAGGGTTAGTATGAGGAATGCCTATAAAGTTTCAACCAATAATTCAATAATATTTGTCATAGTCTGGTTGTCTTTCTTGTATTTTCAAACAGCAAGAAAACTATTTATGTTGTATGAGTAGCAAGCAATTTTTGGAATGTATTGTTTTATAAAAAGCACATAGTTTACATGTCTTTTATCTTTACCAGAAAAATTTATGAGTTTAGACTTAAAATTGCATTAGATTTAAAGTTCAAGTTGTTGTCTTTTCTAAATTTGAAAGTTTTGAAATATTAATGAGAAAATTTAGAAGCTTTTATATAAGTATGAAATTCAGTGTGGGTCATGGATCTTTTATTTTGTGAAGTTGGAAGTTTAAAGTATTGAATTCAAGTTTTTTATTTTGTTTTTTTATAATTTAGAGCATTGGTTTGGGGAAAAAGTCTTTGATCCCAGTCCACTCTAGAGTTGCTAGCTCTGCTTCTTTTGGATTTGTTATGGTCACTATATAAAGCTTATTTGAATGTTTTGGTGCTGGATATTTATATTTATTTATTTTTACGCATTTACTTTTTATTGTTTGTTAGGAAGTGATGATGGATCGTTCCGAGCAAATTAAGTTATGTGTTGGATATTACTGGATTATGAGAATGCAATTTGACACGTTAATGTTATTTTTTTTAGTTACTTTATATATGTATGTTAGGAATAGAAGGCGGAGTCATTCTTCGATTGGTCAAAGAGTGAACATATTGCCATTAAGGAGAGATGCATTAGATAATATCATTGGGGCAGGTGGAGATAGAAATTGCATATGGGAGTTACGAATGAGTTTGAATGCATTTGCCAATTTGTGTGAATTGCTAAATGTTCAGGGTGAGTTGGACGAAGATGGTCATGTTGGCATAGGCGAGCAAGTAGCTACTTTCTTAATCATATTAACTCATCATACCAAAAATCGTAGCGTACAAGTTAGGTTCTATAGGTTTGGTGAAACTATAAGTAGGTATTTTCACAAGATATTGTTTTCAGTTTTGCGTGTTCAAAGTATATTATTTGCAACGGTAGATCTTGTATTGGAAGATTGTGTGGATCCCAGATGGAAATGGTTTAAGGTAGGTCTTTTTTATAGCTTAAATTCTTGCTGGTCAAGTTTATCTGGTGTGTAATAACAATTTTTTTAACATTTGATAGGGTTGTCTAAGAGCATTAGATGAAACTTACATAGATGTCATTGTTCCGAAGAATGATAAATCTAGATATCAGACAAGGAAATCTAGAATATCCACCAATGTCTTAGAAGTTTGCAATCGGAATATGAATTTCGTCTATGTCCTTAGCGGTTGGGAAGGATCGGCATCTGATTCAAGGATATTTAAGGATGCAATTGATGTTGATGAAGCCGACACAATTGATGTTGCGAAAAATAGCCACAAATAGACTCAATGGCGTGAGAACCTAGCAACAGAAATGTGGAACGTATAGAGAGGAGAACATGGCGCATAAAATTTTTATTTTTGCTAGTTTTATGATGTATGCATACAATTGTTGTCGACTATTATTATATTTGAATTCATTTGAATTTTTTTCCTTGTGGCATATGTATTTGCCAATTCAGTTTGATGACTTGTATTCTAATTAAAGACACAACTAGACAAGAGTTTGTTTTAATGGTTTTAAAAGATGTTAAATGTCTATAATATTATTGAAAATGTTGAAGCATGTTGATATTGTGCTAGTAATTATTTATTTTAATAGTCCTACTCCATCCCAAGATGTAAGTAGTACTTTTCTACTATAAATGTATTATTAAGTATTAGTTTGCTGTGAGTGATAGTTTGCTATAAATCTGCTAGTAATTTATTAAAAATTCTGCTATATTCGTATTAGTAAATTTGTGCTCATTGTCATAGCAATTCTTGTATAGTCCTGAAAATAATTTTACTATATGGTGCTCTTTTTTATTATTGTGCATATATATTATCGAGCAGCAAATGGGTATGGTAGATGCTTCTTAGCATTGGCTTCTTTTTCGATAGTTAATTCTACACACGGTACTTTTTTATCGATGAGCCATGCCTTCCTCTTTCTTTCTGTTAAACAGAATCTAACAAACACACTCACAACAATTAAGACAAACAATTAAGAAGAAGAAGGGCACCGCACAGCAGCAGCAGAAGAAGATCGCACAGAGGACCACACAGAATAGCGAAAAAGGAAGATGTCAACTAGGGAGAAGGGAGATTTTTGAGAGTTTGAAGTGAGGGGGAGAAACCCTCGATTCAATTTGGGATTTCTGCCTCTCTTTGGTCTTTTTTTTTAAATGATTGAATTTTCAATTTAAATTAAAAAGATAAAATAGTCATTTTAATTATATAGTGTTCTTGTATTTTATTAATCAAATATAATATTAGACACTATGTTACTGTCATGTTTATTATATTCAAACATTATACATAAACTAACACAAATATTTTATATCTATGTCTCAAGTATTTATATCTTAATGTCTATGTCTAAGTACATACACAAACCAAATAAAACATTTATAGATTATGGTTAGATCGTATAGACAATAAAATATGATATACACAAAATATAATATAATACAAGATAAACACATATTAATTTTAATTTTTTTAGACAAAAGACATGTAATATATATAAAATATAAAAAAAATAATTTAATTGACTTTTTTAATTATATAAAACATCTTACGTAATTTGAGTGTGTCAAAAGAAGTATTTATATTTTTTTATTAAAATAAAGTGTACATAAAATAAATATGTATCACATAAATGTCATATGTATCTGACTTATAAAGTATGAATATAATAATTCAACAAAATATTCATACTTCATAATATTATATTATTATGGACTTTATTTAAGTTATTCCGAAAGAAATTTAAAAATTTATATCTTCTCCAACTTTTTTATTGTGTTTGAGAATTCATTGTCGCACAAAAAAAATTCAATAATCAGCAGAATTTATTACTTTTAATTAATATTTTTAATTATTAATTATATTTTTTTAATTAAATAATTTGATAACATATTTTTAATTCATATTTTTAGATATTATTAATTAATTACTGAACAAAAATTTTAAATTCTACCGATCTTTTAATATTTTTTTGTAATTTAAAGTAGAATTATTAAGAAAAACGTTAGAAATTATATTTTTACTTTTTAAAAAGAATTTTTTGATCACATATAAAAGGATGTTTAAAAATAAAATAAATCATTTTAATATACATCAAAATATAAATTGGAAAAAGAATTAATTTACATTCAAATGTAAATTATTTCTTCAAAAATTAATTTAAAAGAAGACATCTTTCATAAGGAAAAAAAATATCTTTCAAAAAAAAATCTATATAATATTTATTTAGATGTTATTAAATTGATAAAAAAAATATCTTTTTTAATAAAATTTTTTTTAGTATATTTGATAAATTTTTAATAATAAAAATAAAAATATTAAAAAAATAAAAATATTTTTTAAAAAGTTATAATTTACATATTTTTTTTAAAAAAAATATTTTTTACGTCATAAATAAATAAAAAAATATTTTTATATGATTATATTCAAATATAATTAATAAATAATAAAATTATTTTTGGATAAAATATTTAAACATAAAATTATTTTATTTTTTTATAAATTAAAAAAAACTTTAAAAAAAAAAATTTCAAAAAAATTGACGAAACAAACCCACGGCGATATAAACGCTCATGCTATCACAACTGAATTGTTATTTTCTTATCTCAATTGAAGAGTGATTAATTAATTAATTAATGTTTGAATTGGTGGACTTTTCTTTTCTTTTGGTCTTTTACCAGAGTCAGTAAAAGAAAGGTGGATTGTATCGACGATCGACAAATTAAACATAAAAATTGGAGCCACACCAGACGAGACAGATAACGGGAAGCATTGGTTGGTAGAAATGGAAACAAACCCTAATCACATGGTTCCACCCACACCGGCGGTTGATCCTCCGCCGCAGTCACTGCCGTCAAGCCAAAGCCATCCGCAGCCAATCTTCTCATTTCCAAGGAGGCCGACCCTAAGAGTGACTACTGAGTTCGACAGTGACAGTGCAATCTTCTTCCATAAAATTTCTTGCAAGTTGTTGGACACACTTGCCAAGTTCAAGTTCCAATTCCACAATAACAGCAAAGGTGAAATCTCCGAGCCTCAACTCAGCTTCGTGTCCAAGCACCTTAGTCTCCACTATGACCTCGAAGACCAGAATGCTCTTGTTAAGAGTTCCTTCGATGTTGGTCCCAGATTGCATGTCAAAGCTGCTCACGATGTCAAGGTCATATCTCTCTATCAATCTCAATCTCAATCTGATTTCTCCATATTCCTCTTTGTTCTCACTTTTGTGCCCTAATTAAGGCTCAACAAGGAGAGGTTACAATGCTTGCAAACCTCGCTGATCCTGGCTATGCGCTTGAATTGTCCACTCCCGTTCCATCTGTTGGATTGGTATGATTTATTTATTTGCATATTTTTATTTATTTATTTTTGTATCAAGGTGAGTAATAAATAGCAGCTTTGACTTTTGCAGCCAAAAGCAACCCTTAGATTTCCTGTAGGTGAAGTTTCGCTACAGGAGAAGGAGACAGAGGAAGAGGAAGCCAAGAATTTGTTGTCAGTGAGTGGGATTCTCAAGGGTCAGTTTTTTGATGGTGTTGGCACTGCTCAGTATAAGGATGAAGAATTGAAATTGAGATATTGCTATAAGGTGATTTATTTGGTAGCAGCAGTGATGCTTTTCTTTTATTTATTTTTTTTGGTATGATCCTTCTGTTGCTATTTCATCACTTTCCTAAACATTCTCTTGGGATATTTACTGTAAACTTCTTCTTGTGTTTTCTGTATACATTATTTGCCATTTTATTTTTCCCCTCCTTGTTATTTGATGATTTGATCGTTTGATGCTTTGTCTAACTTAGTGTTGAATGTTACAAATAAATGCAGGATGATGAAATGTCTTTTATTCCCACATTATCTGTCCCTTCAAATGCTCTGTCTTTTGCCTTTAAGCGTAGGCTTACTCCTTCCGACAAGTTAAGGTTAGAACAGCCTCTTAAGACTCCACCATATATATGTCCACTGTTCTCTCCCTCACTCATTGATGTCAAAGTGTTTTTAAACAATAATAATGCTAATGGTGGTATTACTAGTTTACAGTCATTGCCATACGACCTGTTCTTGACTAGCATGCTTATTTTCTTTATTTTCTTTGATCTATACCATACCAAGGGATACAATTTTGGCAACATCGGGAGGTAAACGATGTTATTTGTTTAGGGTTTTGAATATTGATTGTGTTCATTTTTCAAGTATTCACATGCTACTGAATAACGAAACTGGAGTGGTGGCACTTGAATGTTGATATAATACATCATAACCCATTGAATAATATAAATTTATTGGAAAGACAATTTTATATTGGTTGTCAATTGCGCAACATACTATTCAACATAGTTTCAATGATGTAGCTGCTTGGATGTTCAATGAGATTAATTGGGTTGTAAAATGCTAAGAGAATGAATTTAATGCTCTGCATACATGAGAATATTGCATTAGATGAATGGAAAAAAAAGGTATACTAAGGGATTGGAAAGCGTTGCTCATTTGAATTATACTTTGTATGAATTTAATGCTCTGCATATATGAGAATATTGCATTAGATGAATGAAAAAAAAGGTATACTAAGGATTGGGAAGCGTTGCTCATTTGAATTATACTTTGTATATTCTAACTTCTTGTACTGTGGTCTGTTGTCCAGTTGTCCTCCACTATTATTCTTTTCTTATTTTAAATAATTTTTTTTATAGAAAAGATGGTATAAATATTCTTTTAGATGGTTTTTGGTCATATATGAAGAACATTTGCAGAAGATTTCGTAAAGAGAGTAGAAAATATAGAGGATCGCCAACAGTTAGAAGTACAGGAAGCGTAAGTAAAATATAGGCAAAAGTGTAAAACCATTGGAAAGGTTTTAGGATTGACTGTTTTGTTTGCAGACGATTTACAACAGAACAGTAGAATGGCATTTGATCTATAAACAACAAAACTTTGTGATTTCTTTGCTGTTGTTGCATCCTTCCTGGCAGTAATCTGAGTGGTTTTGAAATTTGGCTTTTAAAATGTTTGGGAAGTAATTTTGAGTTAGTTAGCATGATGCAACCTTATTACCTTATTTTAAATATTCATCATGAGATTGTGGAATAATGGTATATACTTATCTATGCTATTAAAGACTGTAAGGGGAAAATATGAGCTTGCTACTGGGCATGATTCAGTATTCAGGTTGACTGATTGAATACTCCCTCAATTTTCTTTTTGTTTTTTTCCCCCTTGGGGTACAAGTTGTATTGTAAATTGTCCTGAAATCACAGCCATTGTTAAACTTAGAACAAGATAACTGAAAAAATTTCTGCTATAAAATATGCAATATCTTTACCAACTTTGTATATGAAAAGTTAAAGTCTGCCTATGCTAATGTGGCTTTTATTTTAAATACTTTATGTATAGTTATTGGTACAATTGTGATTCCAACTATTGGAGTGCTGTCTACAAGCGCACCTATGGTAAAGACTTCAAATTCAAAACTGGTTATGATTCAGAGGTTCGTCTTGGCTGGGCATCTCTTTGGGTATGTTCTCATCTTGCAATTATTGAACTCATGCTTGATATCCTTAATAGTATTTTCTCTCTGTGTGTGTGTGTTACTGTGTTGCAAGTGATATGCATTATTTTCACATAATAAAATGTTAAAATATTGGGTTAAATAAGTTCTTGTCCGTGAAAATTTTTTTAATGTGTGTTTTGGTCCTGAATATCTTCAAAATTTCTGGTTTTGGTTGTTGCCATTAATTTGTCATAGTTAAATGCTGATATGGCACATGACATGTGGCATGCCACATTAGATTTCCCTTAGTTTTTTAACTAGAGATGGGAGTGGATTCAGTCCCCCCCCCCCCCTCTTTTCCTCTCTCAGGCACCATTTCATTAATTCACAAACTTGATACGTAAAATTGTGCAACCGTGTTATGGTGTAAGAAGTCATATGTATAAGCAAACAGAAATGGAAAAGAATGTTATAAAATACTAATAACATTCAAGTAAGAAGGCTTGGCAATGGTATAGCTGTAGCCAGAAGTTGAACAATTCGAAAGTGAAGCTGTAAAACACGAAGTGGTGTGTGCAATTAGAGCAAATGGACAGCCACATAAGTACATAGCCGTATGGATGGTCTTAAGTGCCTGTACTATGTATAGTGACTTGATTCGTTCCATTCAGGTCGGAGATGAAGGTGGGAAAGCCAAAGCAGCCCCCATGAAGATGAAAGTTCAATTCATGCTTCAAGTGCCACAAGACGACATAAAATCTTCAGTTTTAATGTTTCGGGTTAAGAAGAGATGGGATATTTAATAGTTTGCTGATGTATTTCTATTCATCTCATAGAAAAGAAAAAAAAGAAAGGTACTTGTTATTGATAACTCCATGGTGTCGTGGTACCTTGACACATCATCATGAAAAAGTGTTATTGATCAACTATTTTGACTGGTTTATGTGAAGACCAGAATTTTCAACTGTACACATTTTGTAAAATAATGTTCTGATTTGTAATTTTCAAGCTTAATATTCTCAGATGGAGACGATGCTGAAATTATTTATTAATTTTTTTAGTTTTTTGCGATATCTCTCGATCCGTCAGACTAATAATTAATTCGTCCATTTACTATGCTTTTGGTCGTTGCACATGTAAATTTGCAAGTTCATGTTCTGATAAAAAACGCCTTTCTGTACAAAAAATAAAAAGCCTTTCTTCATACGCGTAGGGGGTCCAGAAAACTGTAAGTGTCAACATCCTTACTACTTGGTCTTTACAATTGAGTTATATTTTAGCCCTGTTGGATACAGGGCTAAGTCTGAATTTCAGATGAACATGAGATTTTCAACAAAATAAGTAGCTTTGGGATTTTGAGCAATTTGGGCTTGGAAGGAACGTGACTGATGAGTTCATCCAATGCGACTATACTTGAGAGGGCTTATTCCCCATGGAAATGAAACATGGAGAAGTTTTCTTACAATTATTATCTTTTTTCTTACAATTTGTCAAATAGATTTATCTTTTTATGCATTATGATATAATTATTAGTCTTTTCTGTCCATAATATGGTATCTATCATTTCACTGCCACCGTGTATTATGATTAATTTAGGGCTACTTTATTAGTCTAACATTTTAAAGTTTTTTCCATATCCAATACGAGAATCAAACTTTCGGGTTAAAGTATTTGAACTTTCTTCGTATCATCTTTATTCTATGAAAATGATTGAAATATATTATTTTAGAGGATATTAAACACTTTATTGAAAATCTATATATTCTAATTTCTAACGCAATCTTAGGATATGTTCAAAAAAAAAAAAGTTAAATAAGAATTTTATTTTATGTTTTTCTCGGAAAGTAGCTCGAATCAAGCCCTTATTCTTTCGATTAACAAAAAAAAAAAAAAAGGAAAGGTGGGATCCCACTCCGTCCGTGCGAAGCGCTGAAATCCGAAGCTTTTACAGTGAGAAGGAAAAGGTGTAGAGATAATTGAATTGTATTGTATTGTGAAGAAAAAAGGAAGGGAGGGAGGGAGAAATTGGGAGAAGAGATGAACGCAATTATGTCTCTAAGTCCTTCCACCAATACCATCATCACTTCCTCTTATCTCTCCCCACATTGCTATTATTCCTACAAAGCCAAGCCAAACCCTAATTTTAATTTCAATGCCTTCTTTTACTTCTCTCTCTCTCACCACCACAGCCGCCTCGCTCACTGGAACACCGCTGCTCCCAAACCATTTCCTTCTAGACGGACGGTATCTCTCTCTCTCTCTCTGAACTCCTTGGTTTTTGAATTTTATTCCAATTGCTTAATTATGTTCTGAACAGTTTTAGAATGATAATTCCATGTACGTATTCAAAGCTGCTACCTAGAGTATTGCCTAATAAGATATAATAGTGAAGTCTAGCGTTATCATATTTATGTAATGGAAAAGTATGCTTTCGTTTGGGTAGTGTGTGTAGGATTGGTTTGTGGATCTTGCATCAGCAGGCAGTTATTTTTTCACGAATTTTTACTACCAGGGACTCTGTTTTTGTGTACTGGTATAGTGGCTTTATGGACACATGAAGAGGGATCAAGAGCCAGGTTACGAATTCGATGACGTGTTAGGCTTATATGGTTCTGACGATGAACTAGGCAAACAAATTCCCACTCAGGCTCAATCTGTTGTCGAAGGATCAGGGTCAGTTATGGTATCTGAGTTCAAGCCTGTTCCTGATGTTGATTATCTCCAGGTTCGTAACCATTCAGCTGCAAAACTTGTATAAATTTTATTGATCCTCTAATGTTTGTATTGACACATCATTGAATTGGTCGTCAATAAAAAGGTTAATGAGTTTCTAAGTAGTTGGAATTCGGAAACGTATTATTGGGTCAATACTCTAAGGAGGTGTTATATTGGCATTGGATAGAAATTAAATACTTGAAATTTTCTGTAGTTATAACTAAGTCTTTTTTGCTATCATTATTTTTAATAAATAGTATATGTTCTTTAATGAAGTATTACAGGCACTTTTTAATTATTTTTTTCCATGGCTAAAAATAATATTAATCTAGTTATTATTGTAACCTGAAAATAACATGAGTTGTCTTCTTGATAGTAGGTTACACAATATCATTAAATAAAGTTTGATATTTTACAGGAGTTACTGGCCATTCAACAGCAAGGACCTAGAGCTATTGGCTTTTTTGGAACACGGAACATGGGATTCATGCACCAGGAATTAATTGAGATTCTTAGCTATGCTATGGTTATAACGGTAAGATGTTGTAACTTGTATCATCAATCAAGATTATCTTAAAATATTGTAGATAACACTATTCTGATTAGGATTTCTCGGTATTCATTCCTATGTCTTTGTCTAACAACTGCTTGTGCCTTTGTTTATGTAAAAATTTTTGCTTGCAGAAAAATCACATATTTACATCTGGAGCATCTGGGACTAATGCAGCTGTTATTCGAGGTGCTTTACGGGCTGAGAAACCAGAGTTGCTTACAGTTATATTGCCTCAAAGTTTAAGCAAACAGCCTCCTGAGAGTCAGGAGCTGTTGTCAAAAGTAAGGTTTAAGTTTGAAGTGTTTGTGCACCCTCTTTCAGATGAAATGAAAGTTCTGTGTTTATACTCCTTTTCATAATATGCTCTACTTAATTATTTCAACCAAAGATAGTTTATTTGTAGAACTTAGTCCTCTTTGTAGTTGTTTATGACGTATTTATCCTCAGTTAAGAAAAGATATGATATCCTTTGTGTGTTTATCTATTGTTATATCTATATATATTTATATAATTACCAAATGTAAAGAATAGTGTAAATTTTATTCCCTTTTATGGAGTGTGTGCTGAGGGGATTTTTATTGGGATTAGGAACTGGATTATTCTTCTTTTGAAGGATGTGAACTAGATTTTTCATTTCTATGTGTATTCCCGTCTCTTAGTCTCAATTATATACTTTACCTCTTTGAATTTAGAGGTTATATAAGCTGGAATCTCTGCCCACAGTTAGAATATCTTTTGCTATTTTTTTTGCTTTTATTGGAATATGTTCATCTTTATTTCTTTTAACACATTTTTTTCCTTCCTTTTTCACAATTTTTAGTGGAAATCTTTTATGCATGTTGGAAATGAAAAGATGTCACTAAAAAGAAAAGGGGAGGGGGGAGGGGGGGGGGGGAAAGAAAACTGTCTCATACTACTAAACCTATTGGATCTTTGAGATCAAATAACATCTTAAAATGGCTGTCTGATTTCTCTAGTAATTCTAGACAGGCTAGTCCAGTTTTTTAGACTGATTCCTGATTTCCTTCAATGTGCAGGTGAAAAATGTGATAGAGAAGCCCTACAATGATCATCTACCTCTGATAGAAGCAAGCAGGTTTATATTTGCTTTTTCTTGTTTCATTTTAGCATAAATACTAACCAAAACTTACGGGAAATGTTAATTTGACAACTAAAATGGAGCAACTAAGTGAACATTCAACAACTATAATGTAAACGTCTCAATTGTCCTCATTTAGAGATGAGAGAAGAGAGTGATGAGGGAAATTGAGACTTTTCCTCTGTAGTAGTTGGTGGTGTTTTTTTTTCCCCTTTTAGTGGTCAAATCAGCATGCTTTCGCACAACCTTCGATAACATCTTTGTTCCAAATGCAGGCTATGCAATATGGACATCATTTCTCACGTCCAGCAAGTCATTTGTTTTGCTTTCCATGATAGTAGGTTGCTAATGGAAACTTGTCAGGAAGCCAAAAATTTAAGGAAGATCGTGACTCTCTTCTACCTTGACTGACACATTTTTTACGCATCACAATAAATTATTTATGTGCATAATGGGTTCACCAAGAGAGTAGTGCTTATTTTTACTTGTAAATTATATTATAATCATTAAATGAGGTATTGCTTTCTCGTGCTTCTTCGAAGATCGTTAGGAAGGTACATCAATTTCATTCGTGAAGAATGGTTATGGATTTTTTCTTTAAATCTTCTTTTTTCCATTTCCTTTTTATTTTTTATTTTGCTTTTTGTTTTTGTTTTAGTTTAAAGATGGGGTTAGGAGGGAGGGAGGGAGGGAGGGTTGGAAGGAGAAAGTGCTTCGAAGAGTATTTTTGGATCCAATTTTTTCATAGATAGAAGGCTACTTTTATATTTATGATATCTTGAAATTTGACCTTACTTAGAATTGAGAATGAGAATTGTAGTCAAAGTGCTCAATATCTTTGTGTGGTGTATAAATAATCGAATTTTTTTAATGAAAATTATGTCTATAAATTTTACCTGTATTTGAAGAATTATTTATTACACTATCCATTTCAAAATATCCACGAAAAAACAAAAATAGAATAAATATATAATATCGACGCTTTTATATTCTTAAGGATACTTGTTAACGTAATTAAAAAAAAAAAACTTTCTTTAATCCTCAAAGTTATATATATTTTAGTGTTCAACAATTATTTATTCACTATTAATTTGTTAAGAGAATCATTTATGAATGTTTTGCACCCTTATTGACTATTTTTAATTTAAAATTTGTGTGGAAAATATCCGTAACTATATCATATGAGATATGATTTAATGCTCGCAATTTCATTTGTTCACTCTAATCATAAACTGTTATGGGAGATCATAACGAAATCTAACTAAGATTTAGAAACAAACTCACATGATTATAATGGAGTTAATACTCCCTAAAATTTGATCGCGACTCAATTTAGTCCTCAAAATTTCAATTGATTCTAATTGTACCCTAAAATTTTGATGCGTGCTTCAATTTGGTCCTTTCGTTGTTTTCCGTCACTGGAAAGCTGACCTGGCAATTTTAGTTGACATCTGGCACTGTCAAAACGACGTCCTTTAACTCTTGGCGCCGAAAATATTTAAAAACAACGTTGTGTGACATGAAAAAGGGGTTAAACCAAAAACTTAACCTTAACCACTTCAAAAGTGAAATCTAAATTGACCTTTCTTCTTCCTCCTCCTCCCCTCATATACGTACCCTCAGAGAAGAACCATGGTTGTCGCTGTAACTGAAGTTTGAAACTTTTCTTACTTGTTTCGCCTCCCATTGTGAAAACTAATTGCCTGGAAATCACCATCTCTTCAAAAACAGGTTAGTAACAAAATCGTTGCTCTCAACATACCATGTTCTGTTTTTTGCAAAATGTTGCATGAGGTTTGTTTTTCATTTTTTTCGCTCTACTTCATAAGTAAAACTTTGGGGGACTTTGGTTGATTATGGTTGTTGATGATGATAGAGTTCTTGTATGCTAGAGTTTAATTTTTTTGTATGTATGTGGCTGTGATCAACTGAATCTTTCAATTCTTTGTAACGCAGTCATTAATTCTTCATATTTCATTTTGTACAAGATGTCTCTGGTACGGGTTGAGAGATAGATCAAGAACTTGCGGGTTGAGGCAAATGCCGGATCACTTGACTGGAGCAATGGGGGGAGGTACCTGCAAAGACACTCCGACGCTCAAGTCAGAATGGATCTAAGAGGTATAAGGTGTGAGGAATGAATGAATACCTGAGGGACTTGGGTCCTCATTTTATAGGCGTTGGTGAACATCTTATCTTATCTTATCTTATCTGGCTAAGATAAGGGAGATGTTTGAATTTGAAAGTCGGTTAGGAGTTCTAGAGGGCCGGTTTCGGGCCTTTCGGAAGACGGAGATGGGTCAGACCCGAGGAACCGGGTTCGAGTTTAGCCGTGGGTCCGGGATCCGTGGGCCGGATCCGTAACAGTTGCCCCCGCAGCGGGAGAGCGAGCAAGGTCGGTCTGTTGCTGGGAGGTGTGGTATTTGACTGCGGGCTGGGTCTTTAGTTTTTCTTGGGTGTTCGTTTGATTCTCCGTCGTGAGATCGGTGTCTTGGCCTCGGCTTTTGCTGGAAGGTTCGTCTGACCGTTTTGGTTTGACGTGACTCTTCCGAGCCTACTGCGTCTGTTGCGTTCTTCGAGGCGTGCTTTATTAGCTTCTATTTTCGAGGGAGGTGTTTAATGCGAGGGAGCATTTTCCTCTTTTGCCCCTACGAGCCTTACCTTGTCTTAGGGTTATTTGTGTATTTTTGCCCCCCTCCTTTGGTAACCGTTTTGGCCTTTTAATTCCCTCGTTTGTTTTATTTTTCCTTTTTTCGTTTTTTCTTAAAGAAATCTTCTTTTCTCTCTGTGTTACTGCTCTCTGGTGCTTGTTTGCCGCTTCTGCTTCTCAAGCTTCCCCAGGATCTTTTTTCTCCGTTTCCAGGTTGGTGTGCTTCGCTTTTCTTCTTTTTTGTTTTGTGCTATGCCTGTTTTGTATTTGCCATGCGTTGCTTTGTTATTTCCTTGCTGCATTGTGTTTTCTGTGGTGGTATTTAAGTTTTGGGGGGGGGGGGGGGCTGAGTGTGGTTGTGTTTGGTTAGTAGTGGCGGTGCACCACCGTGTTGGTTTTGGCAGTAGCGGTAGGTTTCTGTTCTTGCTTCTGCGTAGGGTTGGTAGGCTGATGGTGGTGCTCCTCCCTGTTTTAGGTATGCATCGGCGGAGAAATGAGGGTGTTGGTGCTCCCGTGGCTCCCTCCAGGGGCGTCCCCGCTCGCTACACTTGGGTGACTAGCGACGTGTGGGGTGTTCCGTCACGGATGACGGAGGCCGATCTTCAACGCCTCCGTGATCAGGGGGCGATTTGTGGTGGTGGTGAGATGGAGCGGCAGTACGAGCTTGCCCTTCCAGATGCCGACGAGCGTGTCTGTTATTTAAATCTTCATTCGCCCACTATTCCGGACTGGATGTGGGTTTACGAGTCGATGTTTACACGGCTCGGCGTGCGGTTTCCTTTCTCGCCGTTTGTTCAGGATTTGCTGAGTCGGTGTTCCGTGGCGCTGTCTCAGCTTCATCCGAATAGTTGGGCTGCCGTGCGGTCTTTTGAATTGGTGTGCCGGTATCTCGACCTTCCGGCTTCTGTTCCTATTTTTCTTTTTCTCTTCTTATGCACTCTCCCGACTAAAGAAGGGAAGCATAAGAAAGGATATATGTCATTCCGTGCTCAGCCTCATCGCCGAATTTTTGGGTTGTTTGAGGATTCCTTTCATGGTTTCAAAAGGGAGTATTTTAAGGTGCCTCCCGTTCAGGGGCATCATCCGTTTTGGTTGTCGCCGGAAGGCGTCCGCCGGTTTCCGACGTACTGGAATTTCCGGGCTGGCCCGTCGGTTTTGACTAAGTTCACCTATGATGGCTTGTCCCAGAAGGATAAGGATGTCGCCAACATTTTGTGGCATTTGTTTGGCGAGCGTCCGTTGAATCCTCGTGATGTCATGGGGGACCCCGAGGCTTGTCGGGCGTATATCGGTGTGTGCCCTGTCTCTTTCCTGATTTTTTATGTTTTGTTTTCCCGAGTTTGTAACTTGATTTTTTCTTTGGTTTCTTTCAGTTGAGATGGCTGGTGGGCTGACTTCTTTGGCTAGGTTGAAGGCCGCGATGGGTCAGGAGGAGGGATCTTCGTCTCCTTCTACCCCTGTCTCTAATCCTGCCGTGGATTCTCAGCCAGTTTCTCATGAGGTGGTTTCCTCAGGTGCGCGGGCCGATGCTCAAGTTTCTCCTGGTCCTGCGAACTCTCCTGAAGTCGTCGTGGTGACGGCTGCTGAGGCTTCTCGGAAGAGAAAAAGGCCTGAGGACCCGAGCAGCGAGACTTTTGAGGAGGAGGGTTTGGTGCCTAGTGTGATGGATCGTCGTTTCGATGCCCCGGGTTTTATTGATCAACACTTGATTCCTGGTACGAAGTCGTTTTTTGATGGTTGCGATGTTTCGTTCCAGGCCAAGTCGGTGTACCGTGCCCTCCTTCAGTCTGCTGTCGTTGTTCGGAAGGCTGAGCCCGTGATGGCTCAAGTTGGTTTGCTGGATAAGAAACTCCGTCACTCTCAGGCTGAAATGGTTAAGCTGAAGGAGAAGCTTGAGGCTGCCGAGATTGCGAGGGAAAAGGCAGTGAAGTCTTCTGAGGAGGCCGGGGCAGAGATTCTCCGGCTTTCTGAGGTTGAGACTTCACTTCTTTCTCAACTGGGTGAGGAGCGGCAAAAGGCTTCTAATGCGGGTTCCCAGGTTGCCGTGCTTCTCGGTGAGACGGAGGCTTTGAAGGCCGAGGTTGCTGCCTTGAAGAGGGAGAAAACGGAGTTGTTGGCTGATGCTAAGGATGCGATTGCTGCTACCGAGGAGACGATGAAGGCACAGGCCCTGGTGCTGGCTCCGGGCGTGGACGTGTCCGTGATGGGAGCGTTCAAGGCCGTTCGTGATGGCCGGATAGTCGACCTCGAGTAGCTTTATCTCTTGTAATTTTGTATTTTTGTCTTGAGACTTGGCTTGTTTTTTGGATATTTTGGTTTAGCCGTGGGCTGTGTAACCGTGACTTCGTAACTCCGGATTTCGTTAAATGACTTTTTTGGCCGTTCGGGCCTTTTTGTATATTCCGTTTAAGACTGTTCCATTTTTTGGTTTATTTCGTTCCCTGTTTGGGATGAGCGGACTGTCGTGTGGTCGTATTTTTGTGGATATCTGTGTGTTGGGCCTGGGGGTGATCGGTCCCCCAGTTGTGGCCGTAATTTTGTTCCGTATTTGGGATATCTTAAAATTAAAGAATTTAGGGATAGCCTTTTAATGGAATTTTATTGATGGGTGGGCCTCGTTAAAACCCTCCGTCTTTGGGGGGAAAGAGTACCCGGGATTGATACTTAAGCAATTTCAAGAGTTGTAAAATGGGAAGATAAGCAAATTTGAGAGTTGTAAAATGGGAAGATACATAAACAAGTAAAAAGGGTGACCTAGTTAGGTCGGCCTAGGTGTAGTATCGCCGTAAATTTGCGGCGTTCCAGGTCCTTGGGACTTCGTCGCCGTTAAGCCGTTCGAGTTTGTATGCTCCTTTTCCGATTACCGCCTTGATTCTGTATGGTCCTTCCCAGTTGGGGGTGAGTTTCCCTTCTCCTGGGGTCGGGGGACCGATGTCGTTTCGTCGTAGGACGAGATCGTCGGTTGTGAATTCTCGTCGGATGACGCCATGGTTGTATCTTAAGCTGATTCTCTGTTTTAGGGCTAGCTCTTTGATATGAGCTATGGTTCTTTCCTCGTCAATGAGGTCTCGTTCTGCTTCTTCGTCGTTACTGCCGACCGTTTTTCTGGGGCTTGGGTCTCCGATTTCTACCGGGATGACCGCTTCCACACCGTATGTTAATCGGAAGGGTGTTTCTTCTGTGGTCGTTTGCGGTGTGGTTCGGTATGACCATAGGACCGATCCGAGTTCGTCGGCCCATAGTCCTTTGGCTTCGTCGAGCCGCTTCTTGAGTCCTTTGACGATTATTTTGTTTGCGGATTCCACCTGTCCGTTTGTTTGGGGGTGTTCTACCGAGCTGAAACGGTGAGATACGTGTAATCCTTCTAAAAATTCTCTGAACTTTTTGTCAGCAAATTGGGTTCCATTGTCCAAGATAACGATCTCGGGGATCCCGAATCGGGTGATGATATGTCGCTAGAGGAATTTTCGGCATTGGGCTGCCGTTATGGAGGCTAGGGGTTCGGCTTCGATCCATTTGGTGTAGTAGTCTATGGCGACGATGAGGTACCTGAGTTGACCGGGTGCCGTAGGGAAAGGCCCGACGAGGTTGATACCCCAGGTGCCGAACGGCCGTTCTGCCGATATGATGCTGAGCTGGTGAGGGGCGGCTTGGTGGATATTGGCGTACCTTTGACATTTGTCGCAGTTTTTAACTATTTGTATGGAATCTCGGATAATTGTGGGCCAGAAGTAGCCTGCCCTGATGACTTTTTGGGCTAACGTTTTGCCTCCGACGTGGTGGCCGCAGCAGCCTTCGTGGATTTCGCAGAGTATGTACTCCGTGTCCCCGGGTTCAATACATTTGAGCAGGGGTTGCGAGAATCCGTGTTTGTATAGTTGTCCTGCGACAATAGTATAGTTGGCGGCTTCCCTTTTTATTCGCTTTCCCTCTTTGGGGTCTGGCGGCAGTGTTCCCTCGAGGAGGTACTGTAGGATAGGGTGGGTTAAGGACCCCTGGTTTGACAATGTCAGATGAGCGTTGGTTGTCGTTGACACGGAAGGTGACTTGACGACTTCCTGGATTAGTGATTTGCTACCGTGTCCGGGTTTGGTGCTGGCTAGTTTAGAAAGTAGGTCTGCCCTTGCGTTTCGTTCCCTAGGAACGTGCTGTATGGTGATGTGCTCGAATCCTTCTTTTAATTTGTTTACCTTGGCGAGGTATTGTTGGAGTAGGGGATCTCGTGTCTGGTAGTCTCCGTTAATTTGGGAGCTGACTACTTGGGAATCGGTATTTACCTCTAGGATTTTTGCTCCGACCTCCCGGGCTAAAGCTAGGCCTGCTAAGAGGGCCTCGTATTTTGCCTGGTTGTTTGAGACCGGGAAATCGTATCGTACTGACTGTTCGATCACGACTCCATTTTGGCTTTCAAGAATGACTCCGGCGCTTCCGGAAGTGATGTTCGAGGAGCCGTCAACGTGTAGCCTCCATGATTCGGGGGTGGAGTTTCCTGGTGTCATTTCGGCGATAAAGTCGGCCATGGCTTGTGCTTTGATCGCGTATCGGGGTTCAAACCTGATATCGAACTGGGATAGTTCGATGGACCATGCTAGCATTCTGCCTGCTAGGTCGGGTTTTTGTAGTACCTGCTTAACCGCCTGGTCGGTTCGAACCATCACAGAATGGGCCTGGAAGTATTGTCGTAGGCGTCGGGAGGCTGTAAGGAGTGTGAAGGCTAGTTTTTCTAAGCGTGAGTAGCGAGCTTCCGCATCCTGTAAGACTCTGCTTATGAAGTATACAGGTTTTTGTTCTTTTTTCTCGTTTTCACAGATGAGCGCTGCTGCGAGTGCCTCCTCCGTTATGGAGAGGTATAGGTAGAGTGTTTCCCCTGTTTGGGGTTTGGCGAGGATTGGTGGTTCCGCTAAGACTCTCTTGAAATGTTGGAATGCTTCTTCGCATTCCGTTTCCCACTTGAAAGGGGCTCCTTTTTTCATTAATTTGAAGAAGGGGATCGCCTTTTGGGCCGATGCCCCGAGAAAGCGTGATAACGCCATCAATCGGCCGGTGAGCTTTTGGATGTCTTTAACATTTTTTGGGCTCGTCATTTCGGGGACGGCGCGACATTTCTCCGGGTTTGCTTAAACTCCGCGTTGCGTGATCATAAAGCCGAGGAACTTCCCTGCCTCCATCCGGAAGGCACATTTTGCCGGGTTGAGTCGCATTTGGTGCTTCCGTAGGGTGTTCATTATGACCTTGAGGTCGTCGGTGAGTTGCTCGCCGGATTCGGTTTTGACGAGCATGTCGTCTATGTAGACTTCTAGTTTGTTTCCGGATAGGTTTTGGAATATCTTGTTGACGAGTCTTTGATAGGTGGCTCCTGCGTTCTTCAGGCCGAAGGGCATCACTGTGTAGCAGTATGTCCCGTCTGGGGTGATGAACGCTGTTTTTTCTTCGTCTGGGCGGTGCATCGGGATCTGGTTGTAGCCGAAATACGCGTCCATGAAGCTGAGGTATCGGTGGCCGGATGCGGCATCTACTAGTCCGTCGATGTTTGGTAAGGGAAAGGCGTCCTTTGGGCAGGCTTTGTTGAGGTCCGTGTAGTCGACGCACATTCGCCATTTCCCGTTAGACTTTTCACTAGTACAACGTTGGCCAACCATGTCGTGTAGGGGAGTTCTCTGATGAAGTTGGCTTCGAGTAGGGCTTTAACTTGCTTTTTGACCTCGGCGGCTCGGTCTGATGACATTTTTCGTCTCCTTTGTGCCACTGGTTTAGCTTTGGGGTCCACGGCTAGCCGGTGGGACATTAGGTTGGGGTTTATTCCCGGCATGTCGGCTGGTGTGAATGCGAACAAGTCTCTATTTTGCTTCAGGAGTTGGGAGAGTTCTTCTTTAAGATCGTATGGGAGGCTCCTATTAATGAAGGTGTATTCTTCCTTGGTTGGCCCTATTTGTAGCTTTTCCATGTCTCCTTCTGGTTTTGGCCTGGGTTGGTCGTCTTGGCGGGCGTCCAGGTCGGCTAGGAATATCCCGGCTGCATCTCGGGATTTCTTCCTTAGAGCTAGGCTGGTGTTGTCGCATTCGGCTGCGACCTCTCGGTCCCTGTGGATGGTACCGATGGATCCGTCCTCGGTTCTAAACTTCATGAGGAGGTATTTGGTAAAGATGACTGCGGAGAAGTAGTTGATTGTTTTTCTTTCGAGAATCACGTTATAGGCTGTGAAGTCTTTTAGGACTACAAATTCGGATAGGATTGTCTTCTTCTGGCTGCTTGTTCCTATGGTGATGGGAAGGGTGATTGAGCCGTCTGGTTTGAGGAAGTTGTCTCCGAGTCCCGTGACTCCGTTGCGGTGTGTTTGGAGGTTGTCGTTGTGGAGCCCGAGCTTGTCGAAGGCTCCTCGGAAGAGGATGTTCGAGTCTGCCCCGGTGTCCACCAGTATCCGTCGTACCAGTCCTGTTCCGATTCTGGCCGAGATGACGAAGGGGGCATCTTCAGCCGAGGTGCCGTGCTGGCAGTCCTCTGGTAAAAAGGTTATCGTGTTGTCGGCTGTAGTGGTTGGAGTCTGGTTTCTGACCGCCATTACTTTGAGATCTTTTTTCATTGTTAGTTTTGACTTGCTCGATATGTCTTTGCCCGTGATGACGTTTACTATGATGGTCGGGTCGTCTTCTGGGCTTCCTCTGGAGGGTTGCTTCTGGGTTCTCGGGTTACGCTCGTCTTTTTCCGGTGACCTGTCTCTTTCCACGCGCCTTGGTTCTCTGATGATTTTGGCAAATTCTGGGAGCTTGCCGTCTCGTATGGCTTGTTCGAGGGCGTCTTTAAGGTCAAAACAATCTTGTGTTTTGTGACCGTAACCTCGGTGGTAGTCGCAGTAGAGGGTTTTGTTGCCTCCCGTCCTTTCTTTGAGTTGTCGGGCTTTCGGAATGATGCCTCGGTCTGCTATTTGGTGGTATACTTCCGTAATTGGTGCTGTCAGGGGTGTGTAATTAGAGAATTTGCCAATTCTTGATGGTCGGTTTGTATTTGTCGGTCTGGGGTGGTCCCTTTGATTCTCTCTGGGTGGTGGATTTTGGCGAGGAGCCGAGTTGCCGTGTTGGGTGTTGTCGTGCTGCCGTTTGTTGGCGGCGACAACCTGGCTGACTTCTTCGTCATTGATGTAATCTTTGGCGACCTTCTGGATCTCGTGCATGGTCCATACTGGTTTGGTGGTGAGGTGTTTGCGAAAATCTTCGTTCGTGAGCCCGTTGGTTAAGCGAAGGCTTGCGACGGAATCCGTTAGTCCGTCGATCGTCAAGCATTCATCGTTGAAGCGGTCGAGGTATTTCCTTGTGGATTCTTCTTGTTTTTGCGTGACCCCTAGCAAGCTGATAGGGTGTTTGGCTTTGGTGATTCTGGTTGTGAACTGGGCCATGAACTTTTGTGTTATATCGTGGAAACTGGCTATGGATCCGTTTGGGAGGGCGTTGAACCATTTGATTGCCGGCCCTGCAAGGGTTACCGGGAAGGCTTTGCATCGGACCGCGTCGGCCGCTCCTTCTAGGTTCATCCTGGCCTCGAAGACCGTTAGATGTTCCTGGGGGTCCTTGGTCCCATCGTACTTCATGTCGGTAGGTTTGTCGAAACCTTTGGGGAGTTTCGCTCTTAAGATTCTTTCTATGAAGGGTGTAGCTCCCATTATTGTGTGGTCGTTTCTTGTGCGCTTGGTATTTCGGTACCTCCGATCTTCGTCTGAGTCGTGTTGACGACTTAGATCTCGGAAAGTGCTGCGGTTGTGTTTCTTGTTGTATCATCGTTCCGGAGATTTCTCATGATCGTGGTCGTGTGAGGCGCTGCGACCGTCTCTCCTATCGTGTCGTCGGGTTGGTGACCTGCCGTGGCGAGATCTTAATCTGGAAGTTGCCTAGCTTCCGCGTTCGTTGTTGTGTTTTTCTCTATTAGTCAGTTTGCCTTCGAGCTCCTGGACCCGGAGGCAGAGATCCTAGATGATCTGTGCCGCTTTGTCCCTAGCTTTCTCAGGATGTCGTTGGTTCGTGACGACGTGGTCGTTCGTGTGGTGGAGGGTACTTGCTATTCTTGCTTGGTTTGTGACCTCCCGGTGTTCTGGGGTAGGGTTAAGCGGTCGGGAGTCATCCTGGCTTGAGGGGGTTTCCTCCAGGACGTCCCCCATCCGGCTCGGCTGGCGCAAGTTCCCCACAGACGACGCCAATGTACAAGATGTCTCTGGTACGGGTTGAGAGATGGATCGAGAACTTGCGGGTTGAGGCAGATGCCGGATCACTTGACTGGAGCAATGGGGGGAGGTACCTGCAAAGACACTCCGACGCTCAAGTCAGAATGGATCTAAGAGGTATAAGGTGTGAGGAATGAATGAATACCTGAGGGACTTGGGTCCTCATTTTATAGGCGTTGGTGAACATCTTATCTTATCTTATCTTATCTGGCTAAGATAAGGGAGATGTTTGAATTCGAAAGTCGGTTAGGAGTTCTAGAGGGCCGGTTTCGGGCCTTCCGGAAGACGGAGATGGGTCGGACCCCGAGGAACCGGGTTCGGGTTTAGCCGTGGGTCCGGGATCCGTGGGCCGGATCTGTAACACATTTTAAAATGACAATCTTACTCCTTCAAATTCCATTTTAATTTAATTATCTGTCCAGTATTTTTCGGTTAAAATTACATATATTTATTTACTGGAACAACTATTGATAAAACAATTGTATTACTCTTTAATCAATTTAAAATGACAATCTTATTCTTTCATTTTTCTCTATTTATATAACTATACAATTACATATATTTAGACCATTGTATTACTATAGCAACCATGATTATTGTTAAAACAATTGTATTACTCTTTAATCAATTTAAAATGACAATCTTATTCTTTCATTTTTCTCTATTTATATAACTATACAATTACATATATTTAGACCATTGTATTACTATAGTAACCATGATTCTCGTATAAATTTGTCATTTTAAATGATTAGAGCAATGTAAAAGGAATATAATTACTGTACATGACAGAAACCTGATGAAATCAGTAGTGAGAGTTCTTATTATTGTAGAAAATTGGTCTTGGTAGAATTAATTTGTGTTGAAATGAGAAAGGATTGCATGAGATAGTTTGGATTTAAACTACACTTTAACAAAATACTTTACTCTAAAATTCAAGTTTTAACACCTCTTTTTTTAATGGTTGCCAATACACTTTTGATTGATTAACTTACTCAATATATTGAAACTAGGCCCTAATTGAATTGTTTGTAATCTGAATTACTATTTTCAATATATTGAAGTTAGTGTTATTTTTAACCATTGTGTCTTTTTTAATCTTATTTGTAGATGGATGAATGTATAATCATTGTGTATCATCATGGAGGTTGTTTTATCACCAAATCAAATGGCAGTTTGGTTTATAACAATGATCACATTGATAAGTTGATTGGGATGAATGAGGATGTACTAGACGTATTTTCACTGAGAGATTACTACAAGGTCCTAGGTTATGATAATATGGTTGAGTGTTGGTGGCTTGTTTCTGGTAGACCTATGAAAAGTGTACTGCGAGCACTAAGTCATGACAAGGAGCTGGTATAGATGTGCTTCTATGCAAAGAACAATGATAGAAGAGTGTGCAGGCATGCCGTGTGTCCATGCATGTGCAACCATCTCCAGGATAAATCGAAATTCAGAGAATTTTTGTCATTATTGGCTGACCATAAAAGCCTATAGAAATACCTACAATCACTCTCTCAATCCAATACCAGGGCAGGATCTTTGGGAGAGAAGTCAACACAATAGGTCTCATGCACCTAAAATGAGGAAAAAGCCAGGGCCAATAACCAAAAAAAGAAAGAAGGACGCTGATGAAGAGCCCTCTGGTGTTAAGAAGTTAAAAACTTCAACCAAGTTGAAGAGGCAATACAAGGAATTCACGTGTACTTACTGTGGTACGAGACGGCATACAAAGAGGAATTGCGCTCACAGGAAGGCTGATGACCTTGCAAGTGCCCTTGCTAATGCAGTAGCAGCCATTGTAGCAAAAGAAAAAGATTCCAAGGCTAGAGAGACTACAGACCCAACAAATGCTGCTACTGCTGACACACAAGCTGTTGAGGTTAATGGAAATGCTCCATTAGCACCAATTCATGCTGATGATGATGCACAAACTTCAGAGATTATACTCACCCAACCCACTTACTCACAGCTAGAAAACCAAGAACAGGTAGTGATTGATTTTTAATATTTGATTAACTGTTGACTAGTTTGTATTGGTTTATCATATATGATTAAATGTTGTTTGTATCCAATTAATTGATATTATTTGATTATATATTAATATCTTTTAATTGGGATGTATTAATTTTTAATTCTGTTAAAAATCTTATTAGGTCCCTCCATCAGACCCACCTCCACCTCCACGTTCACAACATGTGACAAGGCCTGAGAAGTTGCAATCTAAGAGAAAAACAACTTTTAAGATGGACCCAATGCAAGGAGAAAGCTCTGGAACAGCTGCACGCTTGCAGAGTTTATGAAATTCGTCCTCACTCCGGGCTTCAAACCACCAACAACAAAATAGAATACGATTTACAATGTTGACTGGAAGTTGTATAGGACATATTTTGTAGAGAGCATTTGATCAAACTATGCTCTTTTGATATTTTGAGACTCTGTTATGTAGAAAAATCTATTTTGGCTAAGGATATTCTAAAACTGTGTTATGTAAGGTATTGTGGTGTGTTACAGATACTGCTATTGTTAATGCTGCTTATCACTGATGACAATGATTAATCGCTATGTATTACTAAATGAATGGCTATCTTTTGTTTTTTTATAACTTATTTTGTAAAATTTTATATCTCTTTCATATAATCTCAGTTTTATACTATTTTCACAGGATACATCATTACTCAAGAGAACAGAAAATTCTATTTCTATTTTGTCATCAACTTCGTGGTCCATGAAAAAAAATCAAATACATAACAATATTTCATTTAGATAATTGATATCATATTTACATATATTTCATCCCACCTAATCCAGAAGCTACAATCACAAATTCAAAAATAATGACAAACACAGACAACATAATATTCCACATTTTTAAGATTCTAATTTCAGCTTCAACTACACTAATTTTTCATCCCAAAAAATTTTTTTCAATGATCTTCACTAATGGGAGTTTTATTTCTCCCATCTATGGCTTCTTCTTCTTCACCATCTACCCATTTAAAAAAGTCGCATCATCTCTTACCGGCAGTCTACAACACTAAAAATCCAAAAAAAAAATTGAGAGAAAGAACAACTACAAAACCAAGAAGAATTTGAGAAATGAGATACACAATCAAGTTGCAACAATTCAACCAACTCACATTATAGTTAGGGCATCTATAAAATGGTCTCTCTGGATTTGAATCTGTCCCAGACCATCGAAGAATAGAACGCAACCCACAACCGCACCAATGCAGAACATTCCCACATCTATCACTGTGTGCGTTCTTCACCCAGTCACCATGCGAACATGCTTTACTAGAATTACCTGAGCCTTGGCTGCTGCTCTCCAACATTCTTCTCAACTCTTGGAGAGACTACTGCGATTTGGAAAAATTGGGGCTGCTAGGTGTAAGAACCTGGTTTTCGGTAAACAAACTTTTCTGGATATTTTAAAATTTATTTTGCAAAATCTAGAATCACTGTCCAATAAGAAATAGTGAGGCTGACCCAATGGTAAAAAAAAAACAAAAAGAAAAAAAAGAAAAAAATAAAAAATTAAAAAGAAAAAAGTCATTAATAAAATCAAAATTAACTTTATGAGGGTAATTAATTTTCCCTAAGTCAAGTTTGACTAGTAAATAATAGATATTAGATTACCATTGGTTTATTTTCTCACTAGAGACTTTTTGAGCCGGGAATTCACTTTTAACTACGGTTTTCCATGCGTCGAGAAAAATTCTAGTAACCGAAAATCTCGGAATTAGTGGTCAATATTTTTTACCCAACTAAATGTGCCTCAAAATTTATATTAGCCATCCATTAATGATTTACTCCTTTAAGAATAAATAGTAGCCATTAATTATTTTACCATATGGTAAAATTTACTTTGTACCGAATTTCTGACTAGTATTTCGCAAACGAATCCTAAAGACCCCAAATCTTCTTACTTGCCACCCAAGTAACTTGTCTCTCTTTCTCAGGCTCTAGGCTGAGATTATCTAAGCCTTTCACCCCTCTCTACTGTGCTTTTAACCTCGAGTAACTAACTGCGGTTAACCGTGGATAAGCTCGACATGCAAGCACTGACCAAGCTTCCTCGTTTTCACACCCCTTATTCATTGAAGCTTAGCCCTTGACCAAGAAAATTTCAGTCCCTTTTACCATCATAAAGTCAGCAAGACTTTGATTTTATATTTAAGGAAGCATTTGCCACAAAATTCACAAAACATTTTATACATTTTTACACTCTTTTGACCAAATTCTTGAGAGAGAAAGAGAGAAAATTCTGCACACACTACCTACGTTTTTAGCCTCTTATCTCACCATTCATACACTATTCTTCAAGTGTTCTTCAATGACTCAAACCATACAAATACAAACTCTTGCCCGTTTTTGCTAATTCTTGCATTTATACCGAAATTTCGGCTAGATAAACCCTTGTTCTTCTTCTTTTCCTTTTCTATTTTAAAAATAGTAGCCATGATGAATTCTTACTCTCCTCCATGTATAGAGAACTCCTCTTGAAGCACCCATGGAGCACGCCTAAGGAGTTAGAGAAATTCAAGCTCAAAGTGGTTGAATTTCAACGTTTTTGCGACACTTTCGCCCAAAAATGAAACTGCACCATCACCAGCTGTGCTTCTACCCTTGTGTGCACATTTTCTAGTGGGTGAAAGGTTTAAGAACTGAATTTAATAAGAGGTAAGGGTTAGGATTAGTTAGAGTATGTTTGTGCTTGTTTTTGGTGTTCATATGAGTCATTTTGTGGTGATTTTGTGCTTGATTCTTAATTCTGTAAATTCAGTGATGCTTTTCTATTTTTGAACTGTTATTTGAGTAATATATGATGCTATTTGCCTCTGAAAAATGTATGGGACAGTAAAAAAATTAATGGAGCACTTGGGGTTTAAGTTTCAAGCCTTAAAAGTCACTAAAATTGGATAAAAATAAAAAAATGCACCCCTAAAATCCAAGAACTAAATGATCATGAAAGTCACGTGTTTAAGGGTTAGAAAGAGGTTAAAAAACTGATTTTTAATCCTATGGAATAAAGGTGTAAAAGTAAAAAGGGTATTATGGTCATTTTGGGTAAAAAGAGAGTTAAAAAGATAATTTAAATGAAAAATAAATAAAATTTTGAACTTAGTATCATTAAGGGTAAGATAGTAATTATATAAATTAGTTGAGTCAAAATTATAATTATAATAAAATTTCGGGTCTAAATAAAAGCTTTAGTAAAAGTTAGAAGTAAAATGGTAAAAAGTGGTAACTAGAATAAGTAAATAAATTAATAAATGGTGAAATGATCTTTTAGGTCCCTAAGGGTAGAATTAACATTAATTAAAAGTATTATGGGTAATTTGGTCATAGAAAAAATATTAGGATTAATCCGGTAACATTTTGACGGTAAATCAGGTTAAACGGTAAAATTAGAGTACTTAGGAGCATATTAGTAATTTTAGGCATAAAGTCAAATTAAAAATGATTAATTAACTTAATGGAAGGTTAGAAGGTCTTTAGTAAAAGTATGAGGTTAGAATGATAAAGTAATAACACTAGTGGTGAAAGCGTCACTAAAAGTCTAAAGAAAGCTAGAAAAATGAAGTTATATATAGAAAGGGTAAAATTAGAAATGTACAAAAAATTCCAATAAAAAAATGGTAAAATATGTGATAAGGCTGAGATATTTTAAGAAAGGACCGGGCACACGTTTTATTTAAAAAGAAGGGCAGAGAAGTTCCTT
Source organism: Arachis hypogaea (assembly GCF_003086295.3). Classification (NCBI taxonomy): domain Eukaryota; kingdom Viridiplantae; phylum Streptophyta; class Magnoliopsida; order Fabales; family Fabaceae; genus Arachis; species Arachis hypogaea. Next base: position 134,550,509 of record NC_092046.1, read on the forward strand.
AGAGATAAAGTTTATTGCGATGTGTTGCGAAAAAAGAAATGTAAACCCCAAGGTGCTAGAGGTTGTTTGGAGGCGGGTATTTACCCACTGATTGCTAAAACTATGTTTCCCCTTTGTGCGTATATTATGGCGTCAAGTTTTGCGACAATTTCCTGTTGTCACGGACTGGTGGTATGCTTAACCACATCGACACGTATACACGGACGGACGCAATTGGGAAACCATATCTAGGACTAGTTCCTAGGTAACGCCAGGTTGCGGGTAGTCAACCGACGCATGAGCTCATGGCCTGCATAGGACTAGACATGCATCATACTTGGTTGCTGCATTATCTATGTTTGTGGTTGCTTACTTGTACCTGTGATTGTATTTTGTCTCTGCTTCCTATACTTTGTGTTTGTTTACTATTCTACTATATACTTGTGCTTGTACTTGTTTGTGTGACTTACCGACCTAACTGCGTGAAGTCTTAGACTTAGGCTGCGGAACCCCCCCATAGGATTCCTGTGTAGTACCCTGCTGGGAACCATAGGTTCTCACCCCTTACTTCCCTATTCCGCAGATGCAGACTGGCGAGATCTTCTTTGAGTTTCTAGCCTTGGGACTAGTGAGTAGCAGTAGCATTACCGGAGGGTCAGAGCGACTTCTCTTACTTCCACACAGTACTTCCGTGTTTCTTCAGCTACCAGGGATCGATGACCAGTAGTAGTTATAATAGTAGTAGTAGTTGTTGTTGTCTTTGCCCTCGCTTTGTATAGACTTTTAGAGGGCTAGGTGCTTTTGTAAATACCTATAGAAACAAGTTAGAATAGGTCCAGACTAGGGTGACTCTTGTCAGTCGAGGCTTGTTAGTATAAATACGGTGTTTGTAAATATTTTTATGAATAAGCAACAACGTAACCCGGTGTGAATTATGATGTACTAAATGAACCTTCAGGCATATGTGTATGATATTACTATGTTTTATGTATTTTCTATGCTTCATGTATATATTATCTATTTAACTATTATCTATTTCGTTATATCTATATATCTGATATGCGATCTCAACTAGCGCTACAGGCTCATATGTATATATTTAATATAGGGTCTAAAGTCTCTAGGGAAAGCCGTGTAGTAGCGCCTGGCGACTAGCATTGGTCATGACATGCTGAAAGCTGGGTCGTTACAAATGGTATCAGAGTAGTTCATCCTTGGTAGAGCCTGGGAATAGACTGACCATGCTTCACCGTATGCCCTGCTTGTGTATTTCTATGCTGCTAGGGTATCTCTAATGATACATTTTGCATGATGGTCTGTGAGCATTCATTTTGGAAATGTTAGCACTTAAACTGGATATATTAAGACTGATCACCTTAATGTTGATCGTTTGGTGTTAACAGGACCTCAATGTCTGCAAACAGGCGTAGCCCACGTCAATCGAGTCCGAGTTCCGAGCCGGCATTTGACCCGGCCGCCTTGTTAGAATCTATGAACGCAATGGCTGCAGCTATGCACGATTCCATCGCTGCAACCAACAGAGCGGTGTAAAAAATGGAACGACAGTTGGGGAACGGTAATAGGAACGGCCATGGAAATGGAAATGGATCGGAAAATAGCGTACCGGAGGGGGATAGGCCAATGACTTTGGCATCTTTCCTTAAAGTTAATCCGCCAAATTTCTCTGGAACCACCAACCCGACCAGGGCAGATGATTGGTTTCGTGGCATGGAACAGGCTCTACAGGTGCAACATGTCCTTGAAGGACAACAAGTGGAGTTCGCCACTTACATGCTAAAGGGGGATGCATAACATTGGTGACAGGGAGTGAGCTAGTTGTTGAAACAAGGAGGCACTGAGATCACTTGGGTTGACTTCCGCACTGAGTTCTACAAGAAGTATTTTCCTTTGTCCGCCCGTGTAAAACCCGGTTAATTAATGACTAATTAGCCCATAAATGAGAATTTATTCTAGAAAGACAAAAATGTGATTTTTATGGCTTAATATGATAGAGGAGATTGAGACGAGAATTTTAATACCAATTTTATAGAAATCGGACCAAGATTGGACCGAACGGGCCAAACCGGGCCAACCGGACCCATATTGGGCCCTTGGCCCAACCTAAGCTAAACCTAAAACCCGAATTTTCATCACTCTCTCTCCTCACAACACACTCATACACGCCAAAAATGAAAGAGTGATTTGCAAGTTCTTCGATTGAGCGGGGGAAATCGGCTAAGGTATGGTCTCGGTTTCCTGTATCTAAAATGTAATGTGGTGTGAAAACTTAGGCTAGAGGCCCTAAAATAGGCATTGAATTGTTGATGTTGTTGGATGGTTGAGATATATTATGTTGTCATATATGTGATTATGAATATTGATGCCTTGATGGTGTGATATATGAGAAAAATGCATGTTGTGACATATGCTTGATGAATGATTGAGGTTGATTTGTGGTTGAAACCATGTTGATGGTGAGTATGATATTGGTTATGTGTAATGATGGTTGATTGGAAATGGTGTTGTTGGAAATTGGGATGAGGAAGGGTGTATGACATGTTAATGTGTTTGTAATTTAGCCATTTGATTGAGATGTGCTAAAATGGTCGGATGATGGTTGTGGTTTTGATAAAAATGTTAATGTATGAGTTGAGGAGGCTTGAGGTTGAATTTGGTATGTTTTGTTGATTTCAAAAAGGGTTGAAATTGGTATGCTTTGGCTGATTTTGAAAAGGGTTGTAATTGGTGTATTTTGAAAATGGCACTTTGTGGTTTTGTATGAAAATATGGTTTTTGGGCATACTTTGACAGAGCATAACTTGGACTCCGGATCCCCGTTTTGTGCCAAATTTATTTAGAAACGAAATTGGATCCGGGATGTTTATGCCGTTCGAAGAACAAGTGAAAAATGATTTAAAACGGAGAAGTTATGCCCGTCGAAAGATTGGGGTGTGAAACTGTGAATTCTGCAGCTTTTTAACTTAGAAAATTTTTTGGCAGAAAGCACTCCCATGCGTAAGCGTGGCCGACGTGCACGCATCGTTTTCAAAGTTTCACTACGCACGCGTGCGCGTGGCCCACGCGTACCCGTCGATGAGCGAATTCGATTTTCCCAGCCAAATTCCAGAGTTGTGCCTGACTTGTGCCGGTTTTGTGCCTAGGGCACAAAACGCACCCACGCGTACGCGTGGTTGACGCGTAGGCGTCTCTTGGCTTTTCTCTCATCCACGCGTGCGCGTGGGGGGATGCGTACGCGTCGCTGTATCTTGAGGCATTCCATGCGTGCGCGTGGGCGACGCGCACACGTGACTCTGTTTTCATCCCAAAGTTGATTTTTGAGTTTTAAAAGCCAAATTTCATACTTCTAAGCCTCCGATCTCACCCCTTATGTCTTAAATCATTATGATAAGTCTAGCAATGAGAAGAAGCTAGGAAATGTGGTAACTTGTGAATGAAGAAAGGGGAAAATATACGATTAATGATTATCAAAGATGATTATATGGGATACAGAGGATGGCGGTGGAAGTGCTTTATGTGCCATGAGCCGAAGGGCTGTATTTGTTGATAAATGGCTGGTTCTAGATTGAACTGTGAGCCGGATGGCTGAGTTATTGTCGAATTACGGTGAGACCATTATTGATTTATGGCTAAGTATGATTGCATATATGCGTATTGAATGAAATGTGAATGTTGCACTTTCACTATCTGAGATACGAGTTTCCATGGGTAGTAGCAGTGGCTAGCCACCACGTGCTCCAGGTTGAGACTTGATACTCTGCTGACTCTATGTCGTAAGTGTGGCCGGACACTGTGAAAGTTCTAGATGAGCTCGCCCCCGTGAATATACACCAGTGATGGTGTTGGATATGAATTATGAATATGAATTATTTTGAGTATAACTCGAGTTGGGGATGCACGACAGAGGGACAATCCAATGGTTAGCTACCAGGACTTGTTAGGTTAGCATATAACCTACAGATGATATCATCAGCCATTAGGACAGGCATTCATCATATGCATACTATGTGGATTGTTTGGAATTGCCTAATTGACTGCATATTACCTGCTAATTGTCTAAATGTCATACCTGCTTCCTATCTATATATCTCCTTGTCTGATATAATTATGTTTGCCTTATTATATTACTGTTGGCGGTTGGGAGGTCTGCAGGAATTAGAAAGGAAAGTATTAGTTAGACTGAAGATCTTTAGTCAGTTGCTATTTGTGGTTTAGACTGTTTATAAGCTTTCAATTTATCTAGTGGAAGTTCTAGAATTGCCTTCGGCTTTCCCAAGACATTATATGTTAGATATGTGGGCACTGTTACCATGCTGAGAACCTCCGGTTCTCACCCATGTGGATTTTGTGGTTTTCAGATACAGGGTGTGAGGCTTCTCGCTGAGGCATGCTGGACGCTTCTGGATTAGCGAAGATCCTTGGTTCTCGGGACTCTATTTTGGTTTATATGTTTTGCTTAGATACTTGTTATCTCCACTAAATAATACATACTGTGATGACTCCTCTTAGAGGAGGTTTTGGAGAATAGGTTTTCTTTATTTACGTCCCTTTGGGTTTCCTTTGGGGTTTCTTATTTTATTTATATGTATATATTTCTATGCTCGGACTGGTTATCTTCGCAACCGGATTTTGAGTTTTTGATATTCCTATTTTTGGCACTCCTTTGTATATATATGATCTTGCTTTAGCTTATTCCGTTATCCGTTACGTTTTCGATCGGAGTGTTACGCTTTTCCATTTAACGGTTTTGTTTTATCCCCTTTTTTTCTTCAAAGGCTCCTAGTTATAAACATTCTTCACAATACTATATGTACTAAATTTTATTTTTAGAGGTCATAATACCTCGCCACCTCTGTCTTATGACTTAAGCATAAGGCTCCGTGTGGTAGGGTCTTACATTATGGTATCAGAGCAGTTCGTTCCTGTAGAGCCTGGGGATGGACTGACTATGCTTTTGTGCATTCTCTGTATGTGTGTTATGTGCTATTAGTATATCTGATTGATATAATTGGCATAAACGTTCATGAGCATGCATTTGGGACTTTGAAGCACTAGACTTCCGATATTGAGATTGATCAACTTAATATCGATTGTTTGGTGTATATAGGAACCAGATGGCACCTCGTAGACGCGGTCGAGGTCATGGGAGAGGTCGTACTAGTGCTAGTGGGTTGAGGGTTAACCCAAATGACCCGGTAGACTTTATGGCGGCGTTGGAGAACATGGCTGCTGCTATGTAGGCCACTGCAGAGGCTCTTGGGCAACAAATGAACAACCATAGCAATGACGGAGGTGGAGCTCAGGGCCCGATGACAATGGCAACTTTCTTGAAGGTTAATCCACCTAAGTTTAAGGGAACTACTAGTCCGATTGAAGCCGATACCTAGTTTTAGGCTATGGAGTGAGCACTGTAAGCGCAGGTGGTACCTGAGGGGCAGTGTATTGAGTTTGCTACCTATTTGCTCACTAGGGAAGCATCGCATTAGTGGCAAGGAGTCCGACGTCTCCTGCAGCAAGGTGATGACTATATCACCTGGGATGCCTTTCGGGAAGAGTTCTATAAGAAGTACTTTCCAACTTCTGCCAGGACGGCCAAGGAACTCGAGTTACTGCAGCTGAAGTAGGGTGTAATGTCCGTATCTGAGTATACTGACAAGTTTGAGGAGTTATTCAAGTTTTCCCGTATGTGTCAGGGGACTCCGGGAGACTATGAGGAATAGAAGTGCATTAAGTATGAAAGAAGACTCCGGAGCGATATCTTCAGCTCAGTGGGACCAATGGAGATCAGAACCTTCTCTGAGTTGGTGAACAAGAGTAGGGTTGCTGAAGAGTGTGTGAAGAAGGCAGCTGCAGAGAGAGAAAGTCACAAGGGATCATTCCCACAGAACCGAGGGAAGAGCTTTGCACCTAGAGGTCCGCCTTTCAAGCGGGGAGGTTCTGGATCACACCAGAATCAGGGTTAGAATAATTTCAGGAGGTCCAACAATAACAACTCCCAAGGGAGGAGATTTGGGAAGCAGCCTCAGAGTGAGTAAGCTTGTGCTAGGTGTGGAAGTCACCATCCGGGAGCCCCGTGCAAGGCCGAGTGGGGCTTGTGCTATTCTTGTGGTAAGGCGGGCATAAAGCCGCAAAATGTCTTGAGAAGCAGAAACAAGGTGCAGGGAAAGCACAGCAGACTGGTCGGGTGTTCACCACCTCAGCTATAGGTGCCGAAGGATCCGAGACACTTATCCAGGTAACTGTGAAATGGCTGGTCAAGTTTTAAATGCTTTATTTGATTCGAGAGCAACACATTCATTCATTGCATTTGAAAAGGCTAGTGAGTTAGGATTGAAGATTGTAGTTTTAGGTTATGACCTAAAGGTGTATAATGCCACCCATGAAGCCATGATAACTAGGCTAGGATGCCTGCAAGTTGCATTTAGGGTCAAGCAACGTGATTTTGTCCATAATTTAATCTGCTTGCCGATGATCGGTCTTGATCTTATCTTGGGATTGGACTGGTTATCTGAGAACCATGTCCTACTCGATTGTTCTGCAAAATCGGTGTACTTTATACCGGAAGATACAGAAGGACCGGTTGTATTGAATAGTTATTACTTGAATGCTATGATGGTGAATTGCTCTGGGACCGAATGTCAGGGTATCTTGTTGTTAACCGCGGGTGTTTCGGGTGATGATCAAAGATTGGAACAAATTCTGATTGTGAGTAAGTTTCCGGAGGTGTTTCCCGATGATATTGATGAATTTCCACCTAACCGAGAGGTTAAGTTTGCTATCGAGTTGGTACCTGGGGCTGGACCAATCTCGAGTGCTCCTTATAGGATGTCACTACTGGAAATGGCCGAGCTAAAGTCTCAGTTAGAGGATTTGTTGGGTAAGAACTTTATCCGACCAAGTGTTTCTCCGTGGGGTGCGCCAGTGCTACTGGTAAAGAAGAAAGACGGAAGTATGTGACTCTGTGTGGATTACAGGCAGCTGAACAAGGTCACAATAAAGAATAAGTACCCGCAGCCGAGGATTGACGATCTCATGGATCAGTTACAAGGAGCTGGGGTCTTCTCCAAGATAGATTTACGATCCAGGTATTACCAGATAAGGGTGAGGGGTGAGGATATCCCTAAAACCGCTTTCAGGACTCGTTATGGTCATTACGAGTACACTGTAATGTCTTTTGGGTTGACAAACACTCCTGCAGTGTTTATGGATTACATGAACAGAGTTTTTCGTCTGTTTCTGGATAAATTCATTGTTGTCTTCATTGATGATATACTGATTTATTCCAAGACTGAGGAGGAGCATGCGGAACACTTGAGGACCATTTTGCAGATACTAAAGGAAAAGAAACTCTATGCGAAACTGTCTAAATGTGAATTCTGGAAGAAGGAGGTGAAGTTTCTGCGATAATGTGGTGAGTAAGCAAGGGATAGCAGTAGACCCATCTAAGGTGGAAGCAGTGATGGAGTGGAGGCAACCATCCTCAGTAAATGAGATAAGGAGTTTTCTGGGCTTAGCTGGCTACTACCGAAGGTTCATCAAAGGCTTTTCGCAAATAGCTTTGCCATTGTCAAAGTTGACCCGCAAGGATGCGCCGTTTTTTTGGACTCCTGAGTGTGAGGATAGCTTTCAAGCGTTGAAGCGAAAGTTGACCACTACGCCCATTTTGGTGCTACCTGAGCCGAACGAACCATTTGAGGTGTACTGTGATGCCTCATTAAAGGGTCTAGGGTGCGTGCTGATGCAGCATCGTAATGTGGTGCCGTATGCCTCATACAGTTGAGACCTCATGAAGTTAACTACCCTACGCACGATTTGGAACTTGCTGCGGTTGTGTTTGCCTTAAAGGTGTGAAGGCATTACCTCTATGGGGTTAAGTTCCAAGTTTTCTTTGATCACAAGAGCTTGAAATATCTCTTTGATCAGAAAGAGCTTAATATGCAACAAAGGATGTTGATGGAATTATTGAAGGACTACGACTTTGAGTTGAATTACCATTCGGGAAAAGCTAATGTAGTAGCGGATGTGTTAAGTCGGAAGTTGTTGTATGCTGCTTGGATGATGCTTCAAGAAGAGAAGTTACTCAAGGAATTCGAGAGTCTGAAGATTGGTGTTCAAGAAGTGTCTGGGACTCTATGTTTGAGTCGACTACAAATCTCGAGTGACTTTAAATCCGAACTCCTAAAGGCTCATGAAAACGATAACGTGCTACCGAAGGTGTTGCCAGCTATTGAGCAAGGAAAGTGGTAGAGAGTGTCGGAGGATCAGGATGGGCTATGGAGATTAAAGGATAGGATCATTGTGCCGGATGTTGGCACTTTGCGACAAGATATCTTAAGGGAAGCACACCAAAGCGGATTCTCTATCCACCCAGGGAGTACTAAGATGTACCATGATTTAAAGGCGATGTTTTGGTGGCCAGGTATGAAGAATGATGTGGCAGAATACATCTCAAAGTGCTTAACTTGTCAGAAGGTGAAGATCGAACACCAGAGACCTTCCGGGACGTTGCAACCTTTAGAGGTTCTGCAATGGAAATGGGAGAGCATTGCGATGGACTTTGTGTCCGGATTGCCAAGGACTAGGGCCGGTTTTGATGCTGTCTAGGTGATTGTGGACCGACTGACGAAGTTAGCTCACTTCCTGCCCATTCGGATGAACTACACTCTTGAGGAGTTAGCACGTTTGTACATAAAGGAGATTGTGGGACTTCATGGTGTGCCTACTACTATAATCTCTGATAGAGTTCCTCGTTTCACTTTGAGGTTTTAGGGTGCATTTCAGAAAGCTTTCGGGACCCGCTTAAGTTTGAGTACAGCTTACCACCCTCAAACGGATGGTCAATCCGAGAGGACGATCCAAACACTAGAGGATATGTTGAGGGCTTGTGTTTTGGACCAACCGGTGAATTGGGATCGGTATATGCCATTAGTGGAGTTTGCATATAATAATAGCTACCATGCGAGCATTGGAATGGCTCCGTATGAGGCCTTGTATGGGAGAAAATGTCAATCTCTGTTATGTTGGTATGAAGCTGGGGAGAAAGACTTGTTGGGGCCGAAAATGATAGTTGAGACCACTGAACTAGTCAAGAAAATCCGAGTTAGGATACTTCCTGCTCAGAGTCGTCAGAAGAGTTACGCCGATCAGAGGCGGAAGCCCATGGAGTTTGAGGAAGGAGACCATGTTTTCCTTAATGTTACTCCAACCACAGGAGTAGGTAGGGCAATTAAAGCAAAGAAGTTGAATCCTCGGTACATTGGTCCGTTTTAGATCCTGGAAAGGGTTGGACTGGTGGCGTATCGGATGGCTCTACCACCTCACCTTTCGAACCTGCACGACGTATTTCACGTGTCGCAGCTTCGGAAGTATACTTCTGATGTTAGCCATGTGTTAGAATCTGAATCGGTTCAGTTAAAAGAAGATTTGATGCTTCCAGTGACTCCGGTCAGAATTGACGATACTAGTATCAAGCGGTTGCGTGGAAAAGAGGTTTCGTTAGTCAAAGTGGCATGGAGTCAAGCCGGTGTTGAGGAGCACACTTGGGAACTCGAGTCGGAGATGCGAACTGACTATCCGCGCTTATTCTCAGGTAATTGAATTTGAATTTTGTGGGCAAAATTCCCAATTAGGTGGGTAGAATGTAAAACCCGGTTAATTAATGACTAATTAGCCCATAAATGAGAATTTATTCTAGAAAGCCAAAAATATGATTTTTATGACTTAATATGATAGAGGAGATTGAGACAAGAATTTCGATACCAATTTTATAGAAATCGGACCAAGATTGAACCGAACGGGCCAAATCGGGCCAACCGGACCCATATTGGGCCCTTGGCCCAACCTAAACTAAACCTAAAACCCTAATTTTCAGCACTCTCTCCTCACAACACACTCATACACGCTAAAAATGAAAGGGATGGGGGGAAGAACACTTTCTCAGGTTCTAACCCTTGGTTGATCTTCAAACCACCATAACTTTTGATCTAGAGCTCCGATTACCGCACTATTTATGGCCACACGTTCACCGCGAAGAGCTCTACAAAACCCATTACTTTATTGTTGAGGTAAGCCACGATTAAATCTCAGTTCTTCATCCCTAAATTTCGAGTTTCATGGAGAAATGTGTTGAGATTTTGGGGTCTTTGATGTTATAGGATCCAACTCTCTTGAAGGAGAAGATTAATCTTGTCTCTTGAACCTTGGGTGTGGTAAAATTTTTAATCCTAGTGTAATTTGTTGTTCTATGATGTTTGGGTATTGAGATGTTGTGTTTGGGTATGATAATTATGGCTTAAGTAGTGTGTATGTGAATACTGAAGCTTGATTGAGATTTTGGAAAGCTTGGAAAAGGGCTTTGGTGTACAAAAATCTGTTCTTGGAGGTGTTGAGACCTTGAGAGCTTGTGAAAGAGTGATTTGGAAGTGCTCCGGTTGAACGGGGAAAATCGGCTAAGGTATGGTCTCAGTTTTCTATATCTAAAATGTAATGTGGTGTGAAAACTTAGGCTAGATGCCCTAAGATAGGCATTGAATTGTTGATGTTGTTGGATGGTTGAGATATATTATGTGGTCATATATGTGATTATGAATATTGATGCCTTGATGGTGTGAAATATGAGAAAAATGCATGTTGTGACATATGCTTGATGAATGATTGAGGTTGATTTGTGGTTGAAACCATGTTGATGGTGAGTATGATATTGGTTATGTGTAATGATGGTTGATTGGAAATGGTATTGTTGGAAATTGGGATGAGAAAGGGTGTATGACATGTTAATGTGTTTGTAATTTAGCTATTTGATTGAGATGGGCTAAAATGGTCGGATGATGGTTGTGGTTTTGATAAAAATGTTAATGTATGAGTTGAGGAGGCTTGAGGTTGAATTTGGTATGCTTTGTTGATTTCAAAAAGGGTTGAAATTGGTATGTTTTGGTTGATTTTGAAAAGGGTTGTAATTGGTGTGTTTTGAAAATGGCACTTTGTGGTTTTGTATGAAAATATAGTTTTTGGGTATACTTTGACAGAGCATAACTTGGACTCCGGATACCCGTTTATGCCAAATTTATTTAGAAACAAAATTGGATCTGGGATGTTTATGCCGTTCGAAGAACGGGTGAAAAATGATTTAAAACGGAGAAGTTATGCCCGTCGGAAGATTGGGGTGTGAAACTGTGAATTCTGCAGCTTTTTAACTTAGAAAATTTTTTGGCAGAAAGCACTCCCATGCGTAGGCGTGGCCGACGCGCACGCGTCGTTTTCAAAGTTTCACTACCCACGCGTGCACGTGGCCCACGCGTACGCGTCGATGAGCGAATTCGATTTTCCCAGCCAAATTCCAGAGAGTTGTGCCTGACTTGTGTGCCGGTTTTGTGCCTGGGGCACAAAACGCACCCACGCGTACGCGTGGCTGACGCGTAGGCGTCACTTGGCTTTTCTCCCATCCACGCATGCGCGTGGGGGGATGCGTACGCGTCGCTGTATCTTGAGGCATTCCACGCGTGCGCGTGGGCGACGCGCACGCGTGACCCTGTTTTCATCTCAAAGTTGATTTTTGAGTTTTAAAAGCCAAATTTCATACTTCTAAGCCTTCGATCTCACCCCTTATGTCTTAAATCATTATGATAAGCCTAGCAATGGGAAGAAGCTAGGAACTGTGGTAACTTGTGAATGAAGAAAGGGGAAAATATATGATCAATGATTATCAAAGATGATTATATGAGATACGGAGGATGGCGGTGGAAGTGCTTTATGTGCCATGAGCCGAAGGGCTGTATTTGTTGATAAATGGCTGGTTCTAGATTGAACTGTGAGCCGGATGGCTGAGTTATTGCCAGATTACGGCGGGACCATTATTGATTTATGGCTGAGTATGATTGCATATTTGCGTATTGAATGAAATGTGAATGTTGCACTTCCACTATCTAAGATACGAGTTTCCATGGGTAGTAGCAGTGGCTAGCCATCACGTGCTTTAGGTTGAGACTTGATACTATGCTGACCCTATATCGTAAGTGTGGCTGGACACTGTGAAAGTTCTGGATGAGCTCGCCCCCGTGAATATACACCAGTGATGGTGTTGGATATGAATTATGAATATGAATTATTTTGAGTATAACTCGAGTTGGGGATACACGACAGAGGGACAGTCCAATGGTTAGCTACCAGGACTTGTCAGGTTAGCTATATAACCTACAGATGATATCATCAGCTATTAGGACAGGCATTCATCATATGCATACTATGTGGATTGTTTGGAATTACCTAATTGACTGCATATTACCTGCTAATTGTCTAAATGTCATACCTGCTTCCTATCTGTATATCTCCTTGTCTGATATAATTGTGTTAGCCTTATTATATTACTGCTGGCAGTTGGGAGGTCTGCAAAAATTAGAAAGGGAAGTATTAGTTAGACTGAAGATCTTTAGTCAGTTGCCATTTGTGGTTTAGACTGTTTATAAGCTTTCAATTTATCTGGTGAAAGTTCTAGGATTACCTTCGGCTTTTCCAGGACATTACATGTTAGATATGTGGGCACTGTTACCATGCTGAGAACCTCCGGTTCTCACCCATGCGGATTTTGTGGTTTTCAGATGCAGGATGTGAGGCTTCTCGCTGAGGCATGCTGGACGCTTCTGGATTAGCGAAGATCCTTGGTTCTCGGGACTCTATTTTGGTTTATATGTTTTGCTTAGATACTTGTTATCTCCACTAAATAATACATACTGTGATGACTCCTCTTAGAGGAGGTTTTGGAGAATAGGTTTTCTCTATTTACATCCCTTTGGGTTTCCTTTGGGGTTTCTTATTTTATTTACATGTATATATTTCTATGCTCGGACTGGTTATCTTCGCAACCGGATTTTGAGTTTTTGATATTCCTGTTTTTGGCACTCCTTTGTATATATATGATCATGCTTTAGCTTATTCCGTTATCCGTTATGTTTTCGATCGGAGTGTTGCGCTTTTCCATTTGACGGTTTTGTTTTATCCCCTTTTTTCTTCAAAGGCTCCTAGTTATAAACATTCTTCACAATACTATATGTACTAAATTTTATTTTTAGAGGTCGTAATACCTCGCCACCTCTGTCTTATGACTTAAGCATAAGGCTCCGTGTGGTAGGGTGTTATAGCCCGCACTGCCAAAGAGTTGGAATTACCGTAGTTGATGTAGGAAAGCATGACGGTGGCTGAGTACACCCGGATGTTCGAGGACTTGTGTCGATTTTTGAAGGTGTGCCAAGGAAATCTTGAAGAATATGAGGAGTGGAAGTGTATTAAGTATGAGAGAGGTCTTAGAGAGGAGCTGTTAGCCTTAATGGGTCCAATGGAGATCAGGAACTTTGCTGAATTAGTCAATAAGAGTCAACTAGCGGAGAAATATTCAAAGAAGTTGGCAGTTGCACGAGCAAATCATCGAGAGGCTACACAACAAAGTTTCGATCGGAGACTAGCCCGTCGGCGTAGAGATTTCAAATCTAACGGACAGCAACAACACTGGAACCAACCTGGAGGTGACCTTCCTATTCGTTTCAATGGTAGTAACAATAATCATGACCTAGAATTGATACAGGAAGAACAACCTCAGCAAACTCAAGATGGCTTCATATGCCCGAAGTGTGAAAAAAATCATGGCGGGAGGCCTTGCCGGTTTGCTACAAATATATGTTACTACAACAATAATGAGGGACATCTGGCAAGGGGCTGTCGCAACTCGCAAGAGAATTTCAGATAGGGCCTCTAGACCCCGTCACCAGGGCAGAGTTTTACCGTGATTATTCACCAGCGCCACTAGATCTGGTCACTTCGCTTAAGGTGAGTATTACGCCAATTAAAAATATTAACCATAATACAAAACATAGATGTCCTTATAATTCCTTGTGCATAACTGAAATTTTAAGGGCAAAATTTTCTTTAAGAAGGGTAGAATGTAAGAACCCAGTTTTCGGTAAACAGACTTTTCTGGCAATTTTAAAATTTATTTTGCAAAATCTAGAATTACTTTCCAATAATAAATACTGAGGCTGACCCAATGGTAAAAAAAATAAAAATAAAAAAAAAGAAAGAAAAAAGAAAAAAAATTAAAAATTAAAAAGAAAAAGGCCATTAATAAGGTCAAAATTGACTTTATGAGGGTAATTAATTCTCCCTAAGTCAAGTTTGACTAGTAAATAATAGATTTTAGATTACCATTGGTTTATTTTTTCACTAGAGACTTTTTGAGCCGGGAATTCACTTTTAATGATGATTTTTCGTGCGTCGAGAAAAATTCTAGTAACCGAAAATCTTGGAATCAGTGGTCAAAATATTTTTTACCCAACTAAATGTGCCTCAAAATTTATATTAGCCATCCATTCATGATTTACTCCTTTAAGAATAAACAGTAGCCATTAATTATTTTACCACCCGGAAAAAATTTACTCTGAACCGAATTTCTAACTAGCATTTCGCAAACGACTCCTAGAAACCCCAAATCTTCTTACTTGCCACCCAAGTAACTTGTCTCTCTTTCTCAGCCTCTAGGCCGAGATTATCTCAGCCTTTCACTCCTCTATGTTGTGTTTTTAACCTCGAGTAACTAACTGCGGTTAACCGTGGATAAGCTCGACATGCAAGCGCTGACCAAGCTTTCTCGTTTTCACGCCCCTTATTCATTGAAGCTCAACCCTTGACCACGACAATTCCAGCCCCTTTTACCATCATAAATTCAGCAAGACTTTGATTTTATATTTAAGGAAGCATTTGCCACAAAATTCACAAAACACTTTACACATTTTTACATTCTTTTGACCAAATTCTTGAGAGAGAAAGAGAGAAAATTCTGCACACACTACCTGAATTTTCAGCCTCTTATCTTACCATTCATACACTATTCTTCAAGTGTTCTTCAAGGACTCAAACCATACAAATACAAACTCTTGCCATTTTCGCTAACTCTTGCATTTATACCAAAATTTCGGCTAGGTAAACCCTTGTTCTTCTTCTTTTCCTTTTCTATTTTAAAAATAGTAGCCATGATGAATTTTTACTCTCCTTCATATATAGAGAACTCCTCTTGAAGCACGCTTAAGGAGTTAGAGAAATTCGAACTCAAAGTGGTTGAATTTCGACGTTTTTGCGACACTTTTGCCCAAAAACGAAACTGCAGCATCACCATCTGTGCTTCTACTCTTGTGTGCACGTTTTCTAGTGTGTGAAATTTTTAAGAACTGAATTCAATAAGAGGTAAGGATTAGGATTAGTTAGAGTATGTTTGTGCTTGTTTTTGGTGTTCATATAAGTCATTTTGTGGTGATTTTGTGCTTGATTCTTAATTCTAAAAATTCAGTGATGCTTCTCTATTTTTGGACTGTTATTTGAGTAATATATGAAGCTATTTGCTTCTAGAAAATGTACGAGACAGTAAAAAATTAATGGAGCACTTGGGGTTTAAGTTTCAAGCCTTAAAAGTCACTAAAAGTGGATAAAAATGAAAAATTACACCCCTGAAAATCCAGCCACTAAATGATCATGAAAGTCACGTGTATAAGGGTTAGAAAGAGGTTAGAAAACTGATTTTTAATCCTATGGAACAAAGGTGTAAAGTAAAAAGGGTATTATGGTCATTTTTGGAAAAAAAGAGAGTTAAAAATATAATTTAAATGAAAAATAAATAAAATTCTGAAATTAGTATCATTAGGAATAAGATAGTAATTATATAAATTATTTGAGTCAAAATTATAATTATAATAAAGTTTCGGGTCTAAATAAAAGCTTTAGTAAAAGTTAGAAGTAAAACGGTAAAAAGTGGTAACTAGAATAAGTAAATAAATTAATAAAAGGTGAAATGATCTTTTAGGTCCCTAAGGGTAGAATTGACATTAATTAAAAGTATTATGGATAATTTAGTTATAGAAAAAATATTAGGATTAATCCGGTAACATTTTGACGGTAAATCAGGTTAAACGGTAAAATTAGAGTACTTAGGAGCATATTAGTAATTTTAGGCATAAAGTCAAATTAAAAATGATTAATTAACTTAATGGAAGGTTAGAAGGTCTTTAGTAAAAGTATGAGGTTAGAATGATAAAGTAATAACACTAGTGGTGAAAGCGTCGCTAAAAGTCTAAAGAAAGCTAGAAAAACGAAGTTATATACAGAAAGGGTAAAATTAGAAATGTACAAAAAATTCCAAGGACAAAATGGTAAAATATGTGACAAGGCTGAGATATTTTAAGAAAGGAACGGGCACAAGTTTTATTTAAAAAGAAGGACAGAGAAGTCCCTTAGAGATAAAGTTTATTGCGATGTGTCGTGAAAAAAGAAATGTAAACTCCAAGGTGCTAGAGGTTGTTTGGAGGCGGGTATTTACCCACTGATTGCTAAAACTATGTTTTCCCTTTGTGCGTATATTATGGCGTCAAGTTTTGCGACGATTGCCTGTTGTCACGGACTGGTGGTATGCTTAACCACATTGAGACGTATACACGGACGGACGCAATTGGGAAACCATATCTAGGACTAGTTCCTAGGTAACGTCGGGTTGCGGGTAGTCAACCGACGCATAAGCTCATGGCCTGCATAGGACTAGTCATGCATCATACTTGGTTGCTGCATTATCTATGTTTGTGGTTGCTTACTTGTACCTGTGATGCTTACTTGTACCTGTGATTGTATTTTGTCTCTGCTTCCTGTACTTTGTGTTTGTTTACTATTCTGCTATATACTTGTGCTTGTACTTGTTTGTGTGACTTACCGACCTAACTGCGCGAAGTCTTAGACTTAGGCTGCGGAACCCCTCATAGGATTCCTGTGTAGTACCCTGCTGGGAACCTTAGGTTCTCACCCTTACTTCCCCATTCTGCAGATGCAAACTGGCAAGATTTTCTTTGAGTTTCTAGCCTTGGGACTAGCGAGCAGCAGTAGCATTACCGGAGGGTCAGAGCAACTTCTCTTACTTGGGCTACGTGCTTTTGTAAATACCTATAAGAACAAGTTAGAATAGGTTCTAGCATAGTTATCAGAATCGGACCGGACTGGCTGGTTCGACCGAAAAACCGATGAACCGGTAGTCTGGCCGGTTCGGTTGGTAGATTTGACCGAATAAGCATTCGAACCGGTCAATGGTGGTCAAACCCGTTGAAAACGGCCGGTTCGCGGGTCAGATCTAACTAAACCCGCCGCGGGTCCACGGTACACCTGCGGAACACCGAAGCATCGTAGGAGTGCCCACTTGTGTGCTTTTGTAAATACCTATAAGAACAAGTTAGAATAGGTTCTAGCATAGTTATCAGAATCGGATCGGACTGGCTGGTTCGACCGAAAAACCGATGAACCGGTAGTCTGGCCGGTTCGGTTGGTAGATTGGACCGAATAAGCATTCGAACCGGTCAACGGTGGTCAAACCCGTTGAAAATCGGCCGGTTCGCGGGTCAGATCTAACTAAACCCGCCGCGAGTCCACGTTACACCTGCGGAACACCGAAGCATCGTAGGAGTGCCCACTTGTGCCCAAAATTGTTGACGGAAGGTTTCGAACAGGGAGCTACGCCAAAACCCAACCTTTCCCTTTCCACTGTGGCAAACTTAATTCTTACCTACATATATGACAAAAATTATATATATAACAAAACCTAATGATTTTTTATTTTTTTTTATTTTTTAACGTATGGATTTACATGGATACCAAACAATAAACAACACATAGTATACAAATATATTGATATATTGATATTGATTGTGTTATCTTTTATTTTTTATTTATTAAAATTGAAAAAATATTTTGTATTAATAACTAATTTATTATCTTTTTTGCATTATAAATTATATCTAAGAATTGATATTTAATTGTTATTAATATATTTTTGAAAATATGCATTTAATTTTTAATTCTAATTTTATTTTTATAATTTTATATTTTTATCTAATTATGACCGGGTCAATCGGGTAAATCAGTGACCCACCGGTTGAACCAGTAACCCAGTGACCCAGTCATATGACCAGGTCAATTACCGGTTCGATTCTGATAACTATGGGTTCTAGACTAGGGTGACTCTTGTCAATCGAGGCCTGTTAGTATAAATATGGAGTCTGTAAATATTTTCATGAATAAGCAACGACGTAACCCAGTGTGAATTATTATGTACTAAATGAGCTTTCGGGCATATGTGTATGATATTACTATGTTTTCTGTATTTTCTATGCTTCATGTATATATTATCTATTTAACTTTATCTATTTCGTTATATCTATATATCTGACACGCGATCTCGACTAGTACAGGCTCATATGTATATATTTAATATAAGGTCTAAAGTCTCTAGGAAAAGCCATGTAGTAGCGCCTAGCGGCTAGCATTGGTCATGACATACTGAAAGTTAGTTCGTTACACTAGGTTTTATTTGAAATTGTTAGGAGTTAAATTGATGCCTTAAAAAATTTGGTCACGTCATCTAACCGCTATCAATGTCAATTAAAATTGTCAGGTCAGCTTTCTGGTGATGAAAACGACGGAAGAACCAAATTGAAGCACGAGTTAAAATTTTAAGTTACAATTAGAGTCAATTGAAACTTTGAAGACTAAATTGAATCGGAATCAAATTTCAGAATTATTTTGAGTATTAAATCGATTATAATGGTTAATTATAAAAGTCAATTATTAATGCATGACTTCTCTATTCCGCCGTAATGCCGATTACAAATGGAGTGTGCGGTGTAATTTTGCGTGGATGTTTCTAATTTTGCGTGTAAAATAAAAATACAATAGAATAACGCAACCCGTAGAGGCATAGACGGGAGACCGCAGTTATTGGGGATCAATTTGGGAACATAGAATAGAGTCGAATAGAAAAGTAGTCCTCCATTGACGAAGGCAGCACGAGAAGAATTAAGAAAGAGACAGAGAGAGAGATGCCGCAGCCGAGCAAGGAGCCCTGCAAGAAAGAGGCCTGCGACATTCAAGCTTGCCTATCCAAGAATAACTTTCTCCCTCAAAGGTATGCTTCCAGTAACGTTGCTTGAACATGGAAATGGTTTAGGGTTCTTGTCAAACCTTTTTGAGAGACAAATGCATATGAAATAAATCTGAGAACCAAAACGAGCTACATATTTATAAACTTTAAAAGTACTCACTAAACCGTTTTCAACACAGGGCATGAGTGTCAAGTAGCAATCATCCAGTAATATTTTAGTTAGCACTGAGTTGTTGGAAGTTTGTCATATCTGCTTTCATAATGTGTAGGTGCATGAAACCCATTGAACTGCTGAACTCCTGTTGTGAGAAATGCGATTTTAAGTCAACTCACTGTGCTTCCCTTTCTGGACTCTTGAAGCAAAAGCCAAAATGAGAGTTGGGTTGGGTTATATTCTTAGAAATCAATGCTGGCAGCTACAACCCTTCAACCAAAAAATAGGAAACTCACGCACACGAAACTTCATGAGGTTACTCATTTAGGGGAAGAAGCTTATGAAATAAAAAGGCACCATGCCATTAGTATTGATTAGTGGTAAAAAGAAATTTAGATATTTTGGGGGTGATATTCCATTATCATCTTTATACTAAACAAAATATTATGATGCAATAATATTTTCTATGTATGTTTTATATTGCTATATCAATAAAAAATTGATACATTATTCAGATTGGTATTTATTTTAATTGTATTTCCTTGAATTGTTATCTGATACCTTGATTGAGGCACATGCTAGTTATTTTCTTATTGTCTTTAATGCTATTATCTCCAACAAGGCAACAATATTGAAAGAATGCAGATGTTTAGGCATTTGGTCTTTGGTAAAAGGAGCTGAGATTTTATTCCCTGTAGTTAAAATTTCTAATAGATACACACAATAATTAAACAATAAAATATCTCAATTGAGAAGGAAGACACAAAAACTCTCATGTTGTGCGGTTTTCATATACCAATTGCATCAAGCAACTGGGAATGTTGAGACACTGAAACTAACGAATTTGCTGCAATTGCACCACTGGCAGCAACGGCAGGGATCCCAATTCCAGGAAAGGTGGAGTCTCCACAACAGAAGAGCTGTGGGATGGGAGTTGAAGAGCCAGGAAAGCTTTCTTTGCCAGCTTCCAGTGCTGGCCCAAATGTTCCTCTGTGCCTTCTAAGAAACCTTCTATGTGTCAGTGGACTTCCAACTAACTTCACTTCACATTTCTCCCTCCTGAAGCCTTCGCCAAGCACTCGCTCCACAGCTTTCCAGATAACCTCTGATCTCTCAGCTTTGAGCTTTCTGTATTCGGGACTTGTACGTTCAAGTCCTTCCCATAACTCGAATGGTTCAGTTCCTGGTATATAAGCATGTAACACATGTTTCCCAGGTGGTGCCATATCAGGACTAAGTACACTGGGTACTGATACCAGCACTACATTCTGTTCAGCATCAACACCTCTTTCCCAGTCATTTACAACTACGTGATGAATCCCCAGATCGTCGCGGATACCCTGCTCAACCAAACATATTGTTGTGAGTTGTGACTTGTCACACTAACAATGCTATCCATAGATTCAAGTGAAAAATAAATCAGAAACAGAAAGGCAGGCCAACCTCAGCATCAATTCCCAAATGGAGATGCATGAACGATTCACATTGAGGGGTGGTTTTAATCTTATCCGAGTAAGACTTTGGAATAACGTCTTTAGGCAGCAAACGCAAAGTGTCCCACATTGATGCATTGCTCACAACAGCCTTTTTAGCTCGTATGAACTGCACAATGAATAATATATATCAATATATCATATCCAACAACCCCAGTTTACCTTACTTAGGTTGATCTTTATGCCTTTTCTTTTAGTCATATACTTACTTGACCACTTCTCAGCTTGACTCCAATGGCTCTGCCGTTTTCAACAACAATTTTTTCCACATGACTCCGAAGAGAAATCCGTCCACCAAATTTCTCGAGTCCTCTTACAAGAGCATCAACAATAGCAGCACTTCCATGATTGGGGAATTCTAGACAGCTTCCTGGTTTGTACCATTCTGCAAGCATATACACCTGAAAATTTGGGGGAAAGTAACCATTCAGGCATCAATACAAGAAACTGTTATTGGTAAATTAAAGTTTCAAGTTTCAACCAGCAGTGTTACTATTGCTTAGAAGATGAAGATTTACGATAAATGACGGATCAATCTTCTATTAGTCACTAGTTAATACTCAATTTAACTCCTAAAATTACGATTGACTCAATTTGGCCCTCAAAATTTACAATTGTAATTCATGTTAGCCCTTGAGCTGATTTCCGTGAATGATATGTTGATTTTGCACGTTAACTTGTTAAGATTGGGACTCCTTGCTTGGATTTCATGTGACTGAGACCTATTAGACCTCCTAGAAGTTTGATGGCTCTCCAACATTCTCATGAAGATGACAATAACAAGTTCAATTTGAAAATTTTGCAGCTCTGGAGCAACAATCAAGCTTCTAGAGCTCTAATAAGTCCTGATCATATGAAACCTGGGCGAAGAACCTAAATTGTAACAAATTAATATATCAAATCAACATGTCGTTAATGGAGATTAGCTAAAGGGTTAATGTGAGTTAAAATTGTAAATTTTGGAGTCCAATTTGAGTCCATTGAAATTTTAAAGATTAAATTAAATTCGACTTCAAATTTCATGGGCCAAATTTCATGGGGTGAACGCGGATTGGATTGGATATGGCCAAAATTTCGATCCGATCCGCACTAAAATCATCAAATCGGATCGGATCCAATATCCGCAGTTTTTAAGCTTAGATCCGATCCGATCTGATCTGCACATTTTCGGATCTGATATCGGATATATCCGCAAACATAAAAATATTTTTAAAAGCTTATTTTTATTAAAAAAAATATCAATAAAAATCATTTTTCTATTCTTTTAAATATGTTTACTCTTAAAATAATATTAAGCATATTTTTCTTAAATAATAAACTAAAATAATACCACATATATGATAATTATTAGTTAAAATAAAACAAACTTCTTGTGGTAGCAAGAAACTGATGTGCAAATGGAATGATATATATATATAAAATTTCATGTGTAGTAGTTGGTAGTTACCATCTCTTGTGAGATTACACCATTAGTTTTCAACCCTGAAAATATGAATGACCATAGGTCAATCCAATTCCGTATGAAAGGGTCTTTTATGTGCAATCCATCAAGTATTTCCGAGAATGGTCTGGAAAGTCTTTTGGCCCCAAAAGGTCCCCCCATTTGAACAAAGGATTTTATGAGAGAAGGAGCATATCTAACTGCTGCTGTCGAAAGAACGCCAAAATCTCCTCGAATAGATAGAGCAGGAAGCGCCATTGCTGCTGTTGAAAGTGGAAGTATGGTATCCTGTCAAGGAAGTCACAAATTTTCTATGTTGTCAAGCTTGTCTACCTACTCTTGGACATTATTTGCATGGAAAAGCGGAAATGTTAGAACTCACCATAAGTTTCTTCCATTCTTGAACAGCATTTGGTCCTGCATACTTCTCAAGGTCCTGCAAATAACTGAGCTGATAAGTAGAAATCAAAACAGAAAAAAACAGCAAGGAATGAGATGAGTATGCAAGTTCCTTCCACCTTCAAAAATTCCGTAGGCCCTACTCGAAACCTGAAGTCACCTTCAGGGATGTAGACATCCCATGAATCATAAGTGGCACATGGGATAGACTCGCCCAATGCATCTAGAACCTGAAGCCATAAAAGCAAACTGAGAACTGAGAAGTCCCAAGCAAGGTAGTAAAAGAATGTTATAAAACCACTTATTCTAAAAGTTTAGGCAATTAGATAGAGACACGTGAATAGTTATATCTCGAACAAAGGAGATAAAGCAAGGGAAATAGTACCTGGGCAAGAGGATTAGGCTGAGAACCCTTTGATTGCAAGCCAGAGAATACAGATGGACCAGAATCAAACTTGTAGCCTTTGATATCAAAAGAATGGGCAGCCCCGCCGGGGCGGTCATGGCTTTCGACAACAAGCACATCCTGCTCGTATCTTGCCAGAAGTCCTGCACAACACAGTCCGCCTATCCCACTGCCAACCACCACAACATCAGCTTCTGCCGTGGCCGTGGATGAAGGAGGAGAGGAAGATGCCACCTGCACCTTCCACTTGGCTGTGGATACTCTCTCACTTGGAACAAGAGGAGGAGCAAGAGCAGGATATCGAAACGTTGC
Source organism: Arachis hypogaea (assembly GCF_003086295.3). NCBI lineage: Eukaryota > Viridiplantae > Streptophyta > Magnoliopsida > Fabales > Fabaceae > Arachis > Arachis hypogaea. The sequence continues at coordinate 134,573,660 of NC_092046.1, forward strand.
AGCTCCCATCATCATATTCATGGTATGCATTGGATGTTGCAATGAATGAATGAATGAAGAAATGGCCGCTTTGATGATAGTTTTTGTAAAAGTTCGAACTCTCAATTAATTGAACCAAGATCGCTCATTCACATAAATGACACTGATATTTTTCTCTCAAACTCACCAACACTCTTAAGAAGATAGAGGAGATAGTTTCAGTACTAACTCAAAGCATTTTTCATTCATGGCACATATAGCTATGCTACATTTGCTTGCCTTTATATAGGCAAAAGTTAATAACTTAAAACCAGTTAAGAGAAAAGTTTAAGGGTATGTAGAATTTATCTTTTTGGTCAATATTTTTAGCCATCAGACCAAATTCTTTTAGTTTAATAATTTAACAATATATTTTTAAGTTATACTTTTAAATAATAATGATTATTACAAAAAATAATAAATTTTCCTGATCACATAAGATTCTCTTTAAATTAAACTATTAGAAAAGGCAACTTCCTTTACGTGTCAAAACATGTACTTAATTGTCTTAATCTCGATTCACATGGTATCAAGATCAAGAACTATCTCCACTAGGGTATCTTTGACTGTCTTTAGCATTATTAATTGATTATCATTTATCATCTACCAACTTGGTCAAATCTACACTGCGACTTAATTGAACACACATAGCGTCAAGTCTATGATATGATGCTTTTCTTGAAGAAAAAGCGTAGCTCATTTTTCTTCCATCCTTCCTCCATTTCATGTGATAATTCCATTCGTCCATCAGCAAGTCATGTGCCGGGCTGCCAACAATTACTATAATTCAATTCTTTGTGAGTAGTGACTGGTGTGCGGTTCCATTCCACCAGACTTTGAACGAAGACTTTTTCTTTAAATATAGTATAATTTTTTGTGCAACGCACGAGGCCAATTCAATGTAATTGTTATTGTTGGATTCAGAATATAAAAGAAAAATGTGTACCACCAGCTCGGAACATGAAGTAATTAATAAACAAAAACTACAAAATGCATGATGCCTTCAATTGGAAATGGAGGGCTGGAGTTGCTCTTATTCAAATTAACCGCCAAGCACGCTGCATATTTTATGGCCAGACTTGGAGTCTGCAGACGTGCATTATTATTAAACAATAGTCAGTACTCTGATGGCTTGACCCTTCCAGAAGCTTGGACAAATTCTTAACCGTGCCATGAACTGTGAATCTGGTCATTTACCCCTGCTTTTTCTGTTGTGATTTTTCTCCCTTTTGTTAATTTTCTCCGTTTTCAGACAAAAATAGTTAAGTTATATTAGTTTAATATTAAATATTATGTTAAATATTATTTTGTGTTATTTAAACATATATATATATATATATATATATATATATATATATAAAAGAATAATATCAATTTTCAAAGAATTTTTAGTTGGATAATGTAGTCCTTAACAAATCGATATTCACATTCAATTTTGGTAAAAAATTGGACAAATCATTTCGTATTATTATTTAATAAAGATAACAATCTGTAATATCAGGATTAATTCGTTTGATGCAATAAAAATTTGGAGACTAATTTAGTAATTAAAATTTGACAAGTATTAAGATGTGCGACTAAAACTTTTTTAAGAATTGGTTTGGAATATTATTCAAAATATAGTTAATTTTTCCATCTCAATATCTCATTACTACTTTCTAATCAAACCTACTTTTAAAAGATCAAACTATTCTAAGAGAATAAAAATATAAATTAAGATAGTATGTTTAGAATTTTAAGACAATAATTCAACAATAAAATTATCTTCTAAATATAATTGAATAATTTTTTATTTCTCAAAATATTATGAACTAAATGATCGTTTTATTTTATTATATATATATATATATATATATATATATATATATATATATATATATAATATTTTATAAAATTAGAGACTAATTTATTAATTTTAAAGTTGGATTCTTATATACAATACAAAAGTATATTGCTCTATATTGAGAGTTGGTTACTTTGTCATTTTTCAAAATTTCATGATTTTCAGACCAATATAACAAAATTTTAAACAAATTTATTACACTAACACATTCTAAGTATATATTTAACAAATACTTAATGACACTAAGATTTTACTCTTCATTATAACAAACTTTAATTTATATCCTTACAATGATAAAAGATTAATTATTTTTTAATTATATCTTAAATTTATATACCGTAAACATTAACCTAATAGGAAATATTAGTAAAAAAAATTCAAATATTGGTTGCTCCATATAATTTGAAATCTACAACTTAAATCTATATTAGCAAAAATTATTAACCTCCAGCAAAGTATCAAATTCCAATAATATAATAGTCACAATGTGCAAATTTGTATTATTTCAATCAAATTTGCAATAGTAAATGTTCTGGCTGAGATTGGCCGGTATATAACTCGTCCATCGATGAATGTCTTTAAGCTTTTTCGTCGAGATGAGTTATACGTCGGCAAAGAGAGAACAAAGGGGTGAGTACCTGCAAAAGACACTCCGACGCTTAAGTCAGTAAATGTTTAAGAGGTATATAATAATTCTATGAAGAGTAAAGTATTATTTTTGTCCCTAACGTTTGGGGTAAGTCCCAAAGTTGTTCCTAACGTTGGCTCAATGTTGTCCTGCCGTTAGGGATCCGTTAACAGAATTGACGGCGGGACAAAATTGAGACGATTTTGAAACGTTAGGACTTAAATAGAACGAAAACGTTGGGGAAAAACGATACATATAAATAAATTTTAATTTTATCCTTCAATAATATCAATTTTTTACTATATATAATATTCAATTATTTTTTAATCACATCTAGGTAAATTACACTTAATCACACTACTTTCATTCTAAATAAATTTTTTTATATTTTTATATTAACTTATAACTTTAAGTGTAAAATTATAAAAAAATTAATTTATTTAGAATGAAAGTAATGTGATTAAGTGTAATTTACTTAGATATGATTAAAAAATAATTAAATACTATGTACAGTAAAAATTGATATTATTGAAGGATAAAACTAAAATTTATTTATATGTATCGTTTTTGTCCCCAACGTTTTCGTCCTATTTAAGTCCCTAACGTTTCAAAATTGTCTCAATTTTGTCCTGCCGTCAATTCTGTTAACGGATCCCTAACGGCAGGACAACATTGAATCAATTTTGAAACGTTAGGGACTTATATAAGACGATTGAAACGTTAGGGACAACTTTGGGACTTATCCCAAACGTTGGGGACAAAAACGATACTTTACTCTTCTATGAATATAGAATGTTATTAGACGTGAAATAGAACTTATCACGTGTGTGTCCTTATAATAATTCTATGAATATAGAATGTAAGACATGAAATAAAATTTATCATGTGTTTTGTGTATAATAATTCTATGAATATAAAAAGTAAGACATGAAAATAGAACTTATCATGTGTTGTGTGTTGAGATATAGAAATTAGTGCCTTTTATAGGCATAGAGTTTATGAATGATATTCATGTTATGACCGTTTCGTCATTAAGATGGAAATGATGGTCATTAAGTGAGTAATAAAGGTGTCGGTTACAAACAAAGAATGAATGATAATTAAGACTGAGTTATAACTCATAATGCACAATAAAGACCGAGTTATAAGGTGACGGATCACAGCCCCCAAGCTTTGTCTGCCGATTAAATGATCCAGGCTAAGCTTAGAAAATAAAATGAGTTATAACTCGATTAAAAGACAAGTGAATAATGATGTGGTGAGCCCCCAAATTTAGTCGGATTATTATGTCGACACTTATTCAAAAAATAATTGAGTGGTAAGAGTTATTCAATTAAGATAGTTGTGTGGGAGATACTTCTCTGCTTAAGAACAATTTTAGCATTTGATTGTATGTGAACTGAAAAGTTCAGAAATAGATATCCATTGACGGAATCGATTGTATGATCTGAGGATATAATGGTTAATTGTCTTGGGAATTTTTTCAGCCTACAACAGCTTATTGATGAATTTTTTGTTCAAAGTAATTAGTTATTGAATATTTATAATTTATAGTGAATGTCATATGACATGAATAAGATAAATTGAGAAAATGAATATGTACAAAGTCGCAACATATATTGAATAATATATATTGTAAAAGTAAAAGAGTTCAAAGTAGAAAAATATACCTTGAAAATTGATAATTATAAAGAAGAAGACGACATATATGAATGTCATACATGTCAAATGTGAATATCTGAATTTTGTTTTGTAGGATATGCTTTAATTTAATAATAAAGCAATAAGATAACAGTCATTGAATGATACATTTAGTATAATATTTTTAGGAGTTACAATATGATGAGGGATATTCCTCGTGCAATAATAATAAATTTTGAATGTTTGCACGTATTTTTGCTTAACTTTTTGTATTAAATCAATAGTAACATAAAATTTAATAAAATAAATAGTGCAACAGTTATATATTGCTAGAGAATAAAGAATATATAATCAATCAAATGACATAGAGCTATTAGGATTATTTTTGAACAATTCAATTTTAAATTTAAGTTCATGCAAAAATACATTTAAATTTATAAATGTAGTAGGGAGAAAGAATGAAGTATTGATAATAAAATAAATAATAGAGATTAAATTAATATAGTGTTATTGAAAAATTTTATTATGAGTTTTTGAAAGAATTCAATTACATTCGAGATTTGGATTCATCTAATTGTATAGATGAAAAAATAAATAAATAAATAAATATAATTTATGAAAAAAAAATTAGCATGATGGTATGAAAATTATAATGCCATAATGATATGTTTGAAATTTGTTCATGTGTGATGAATGAATTCATATATAAATTGAAATTAAAAAAGTGCTAAAGAAATAACTAGCAAATAATGTTCATGCTTTTGATTTGATATTATAGTTTATCAAATTTTAAGAATGAATTTTAAAAAAATTCAATAGATTTGCATATATTGATTTTGGAGTATAGAGAGCAAAACATGTTTGACAAGTGTGACACATGGATAAGAATAGCTCATGCAAAGAATGAATTGTGGTACATTTGGATTTAAAATGACAATGATATATAGGAAGAGGTTTTATCAATACTCTCATGACAATAGATAAGGAAAATATAAGAGATGAGACTACTGTATATTAGATGATCCCAAGAGCTGAAAACAAAATTATAAGCGACTATATAACAGGCTTTGTACTCTTTCCGCTTTTGGTCAAGAATAAAAAAGATACAACATAGCAAGTAATTAAAGAGCATGAAATTAAAGAAATTTTGTAGGTGACATACATTGATTTATTTAAATTTTTAGGAGTTTGAAGTGCATATTTTTAGACTTCGAATTATTGATAGAAAGTATAATAAATTAAAGATTAGTGTCAATAATCATTTCATTATTCTAAATGAATTGTTTGTAAAATCCTCAATGAATATTATTTGGCCTTATGAAACTGAGTTTTGAATAGAGGTTGAGAAATAAAAATAAAAAATTAAAATACATAAATTGCTAAAATATATAAATGTTATTTGAAAATCAATTCAAGTATTTGAATATAATTCAAATTCTTTGAATCTATTCGGTGGAGCAGGAAATTAGTTTACCGGCCCACGGTGAGTGCCAATTATTCTTGCTGAGATTGGTTGGTATATAACTCGTCTGCCGATGAATGTCTTCAATCTTCTTCGTTGAGATGAGTTATACGTCAGCAAGGAGAGAACAAGGGGGTGGATACCTGCAAAAGACACTCTGACGTTCAAGTCAGTAAGTGTTTAAGAGGCATATAATAATTCTATGAATATAGAATGTTAGACGTGAAATAAAATTTATCACATGTGTGTCCTTATAATAATTCTATGAATATAGAATGTAAGATATAAAATAGAATTTATCATGTGTTTTATTTATAATAATTCTATGAATATAGAATGTAAGACATGAAAATAAAACTTATCATATATTGTGTGTTGAGATATAGAAATTGGTGCCTTTATAGGCATAGAGTTGATGAATGATATTCATATTATGACCGTTTGGTCATTAAAATGAAAATGATGGTCATTAAGTCGGTAATAAAGGTGTCGGTTACAAGCAAAGAATGAATGATAATTAAGACTGAATTATAACTCATAATGCATAATAAAGACTGAGTTATAAGGTGACGAATCAGTAAATATTAAATATATATTGTATAAGATAAATAAAGTAAAATAATTTACTTTTTATGTTACTCTATCGAATTAGGCACCATAAGATTTATAGAAAGCAAATCCTTTTAACTTGTATTTTGATTGTTCAGTGTTTACATTTTTTAACATTAATTTGTAAAATACTAATCATAAATAGACTATTAATTTCACAAAAAATTTATAATATATGACTATCCCTAAATATTCAATACTATTATTTTGCTTTGAATTTTAAGATCCAAAAATCACCATGCTTTGCAGTAAAATTTGAAACAAATGTATAATTAAATTCATATTATATAATGAAACATAATTTTGTCACAATTTATTATTCGTTTCAGTAAACTGTACATTATTCTAGTGGAATTCCTAGTAAAATAAATGAAATAAAAACAAAAAATTATACGTACTTTTTTTAATTTTGCTTCTATCAGATATACTTAAAAAAAAACAAAAGAAACTATTATTATTCTTGAAAAATAAAATATAAACACAACTATCAAATTATAAATTAACAAATATAAATAATTTATTGATATTAAAAAATTATATTCAAACCAAATAAAAATTTATGATTTTAAAATGAATGATTAATGAAATAATATATGCTAAAATATTAATAAAAGAATAATTATTTATTTACAGCATATAAATCATAATACTCGAACAAATATTTATATCATCATATCATACACTGTCAAAAAGAAAAATAAAAAATAAAAAACCCAATGTTATATATTATTACCACTTATCTCAAGAAATGATGGTTCTATGTCAACTTATAGGTACTACTACGATAATTACAATTGCCATTCAACATTTTATTATTCAATTGATTTAAAGATTTTATATATTACACAACTCTACTGTAAAATCATTAGTTGAGTAAGTTTTAAATTTTGTTTATCTATAATCTTTAATCACTTCAAATAATTAAGCCTTTTTATTTAAATTCCTAATTACACAATAACGCTAATCTTAATATCATTGATTGCAATACAAATGCTAGATCAACATTTTTCAAATTCAAAATGTTAGCATTACTAATACATTTTACTTTTTTTTTTCTTAAATATTATAACAACCTTACAAATAATTTATTTTCAAATTCTTCCTCTATTGTACATAAGCGGATTATGTCAAATAAGATAAAACCTTAAATCCTTAAATTCATAAAACCTAGATCATAAAAATAAAAATAAGATAAATTAGAACTTGTTTTAATAACAAAATTAAATAATTCAAATTTGAAAAAACACTAGGAAATTATATGTTTATACTCTAATAGTTGCGAAAAAGTGAATCATTTTATTTGGATCAAAATCTTTTACAATGAAGAAGCTAGTAAGGTGATAAAGTGAGCAAACTACAAAATCATTAGAAATCAGAAACAATCATATATATACAATTTCGCTAGAGAATTAAGAGGGGTCCAGCGAACTCCTGTTGGATTGGATCCCTAAACCTATTTCACCATACAAGCAAGAAGCTACATCTCAATTTACCCACAGTGAACCAAATTAATCCTAGAAAATCCAACCTTTCACCATTTGACTGAAGAATCATTCAAAATCCCCCCAAACTGCAGCGCCTCCCTCCCACCTTCGTCGTGCGCCATTTCTGCCCGCCGTCAACCTAGGTGAGCCGCTCTATTCCGTTCCAATTGAGAGACACCACCGAGGTTAGACACTCAGCGAAGCCTGCCACTGCTGCCGCATTTCGTGGTTGCGGCGCCATTGAATCAAAATCCCCAAACTACAGCGCCTCCCTCCCACCTTCGTCGTGTGCCTTTCTTGCCCGCCGTCAACCTAGGTGAGCCGATCTATTCCGTTCCAACAGAGAGACACCACCGGGGTTAGACGCTCAGCGAAGCCCGCCACTGCTGCCACATGTCGTGGTCGCGGCGCCATTGAATCAAAATCCCCAAACTACTGCGCCTCCCTCCCAACTTCGTCGTGCGCCTTCCCTGCCCGCCGTCAACCCAGGTGAGTCGCTCCGTTCCGATCCAACTGCAAAACACCGCGGGGGTCAGACGCTCGTCGAATCCCGCCGTTGCTGCTGCATGTCGTCGTCGCGGCGCTGTTGAAGCTCAGCCCAGCTTTCCGCGACTGTTACTCGTCATCGCCGCACCACTGAAGCTCGAAGGTCCCTCGAGTGTTCTGCCCCAACGGACGCCGTGTCAAACTCGTACAGGCGGCGCCGTGAAGCATCGTCTGAAAGCACTCCTCAGTAGGTAAGTATTAATGGATTCATGGGTGTTGCTTGATCTTGGTACGAGTATAATGGATGTTACTAGATTTTGTATTAGAACATATAATGACACAGTCATATAATGTGTTTTTCGAATTATTGGATGTTACTTCTAAGTACAATTAGAGGTTTGATTATAGGACTTGAATTGGATTTTGTCAATTACTAATTTTTTTTTTAATTGGCAAAAAATATGTTAAAACCAAGGTTGCGAGAACTGAACTGATCATTGAAATGAAATGGTTGAATCGTGGTCGAATCGATTTCATTAAATATAAAATAAAACTATTAAAAGTATAGTATAAATCTTTTAAAATTTAAATTCAATCATTCATATAATAATAAAATTTAAAATTTTATAACCTACCCACTAATTAAACTATATCTCATCACATCATTAAAATTCTACATTCAAATTCAAAAATCACAATTTATAACTAAAAAAAATCATTGCATAAATACTATATCGATATTCAATCAACAATCACCAACAATCAATAATAATATCAATAATTACTTAATTAGACAAAACTCACTCAATTAATGTCAAATTACTAATTAGAAATAGCTATGAACTAATATCATCAGCAACATTTTTTTAAGATGAGCAAAACAAACTATTCCCTGCCCCCTTGAAACCTAACTTCATGTTTCAGCCATTACAGCAATTACAGCAAAATAAAACTTCAGCCATTACAGCAATTACAGCAAAATTCAGAATTACAGCAATTCAAAATCTAAAATTATATCAATTCTGTTCAGCATTATAAAATTATACCAAAATTCAATTCAGCATTCAAAATTCAGGATCTGAAATTATATCAAAATTAGGAGGATTATTAGAAGAATATATTACAGAATATATAATTCCACAATGTGATCACTAGTTTTTAGCCATTAACAGAAAATAAATTCAAAAGAAAAATTAAGTTCCTTTATAAACCAAAGAACGAAACAGAAAATAATGTTAGAATTACTTTCAATAGCAAGGGTATGTGCCAAATATTCGGCCCATCATGGAGACAGAAGTAATGTTCTGAAAAACAGTTTTGAAATTCTATTCAGCAATCCGTATTACAGCAATTCTGTAGCAGAATTAACAGAATAAAAAATTAATTGAAAAACTAAAGAACTCTGCAGCAACTCCAGCAAGCCAGTGATTCATATAATTAATAGAATAAAAAATATTAATTAAAAAACTGAAGAACTCTACAGCAACTCCAACAAGCCAGCAATTCATATCATTATGAGTTTATCAAAAAAATTAATTAAAACACTAAGAAACTCACTGAGGCAGAGAAAGCAGAGACGGCCTAAAGTGGCATAGCGATTCTCGGCAGGACAGAGGCGGCCGACGACAGAAGCTATGCCCCGACCTTCCGACGACGACGGCGACAGAAAGCTTCAAACGGACCACCCGACGACGACGATGGCGATAGAAGCTTCGAGGGGTGATGGTGGCAACGAATGGTGGCAACGACTGGTGGCCACTGTCGGTGCCGATAGTGGACTGTTGTTGGCTGAGAGAGAGAGAGAGAGGGGCTGCTGGCTAAGAGAGAAAGGGAAGTAGCGCCGTAGTGGGTTAGGGATTTTGTGCCATTTTGGTGAGTGAGACTGATGAGAGTGAGGGAGAAGGGAGAAGGGATTTGGGCAGAGAAGAGAATAAGAGATGAGTTGTTGATGCTGAGTACGATGGGTGATTTAGGGATTATAGTTCAGCTTAGTTGTTTAGCCTTTTTCTTTTTTTTTTTCTTTTTCTTATAGGGACAAAACGACGCCGTTTAGAGTTTTTTTTTTTAAACCAAAAACCGGTTAAAAAACCGAACGGTTCTGCCGGTTCATCGGTTAACCGCCGGTTCGATCGGTTTTTTTACCGATTTTTTGTCAGACGGTTTCTGAGCTTACCCGAACTGGCTAGGTGACCGGTTTTTGGTTAATCCAGTTGAACCGGCCAGTCCGGTTCGATTTTCAGAACCATGGTTAAAACGGAGTCCCCAGTGCGTTGTTTTTTTTTTCTCGGAATAAAATTACGTTCAATTATGGTGATTATAGGTCGATGCAATTGTTAGTCACTGGATGTTGCTGTCGTTAGGGGTCCCCACTTGCTGTGAGGCATGTGCATAAAGATTGGATATTACAGTTTTGATAGATTGGACTGTTAAATTTGTAGCAAAATTCTTTTTCTGTTCCACTAAAAAAGTGTATGCTGTTTGTTTCCCATATTCTTTATTCTCCGTTGAATATTAAAAAAGTTGATGGTATTTGGTTTCTATATTAGTGTTTCTCCATTGAATCGGTGGAATCTGCGTGCTCCCGCTGTGCAATGTTTTTTAATGCTGAATGTGTAAGTTTGAAATTTAACAACACATTCACAATGGATTAAATTAACAAAACACTGTGAAATGAGGCTCCTTTTTCCCCAAATTATTTGTGTACATGTTTTTTATCATGTTAGGCGTTGGTTGGTTTTAATATCAATGTGGATGATTCTAGACCGGTTTTGTCTATTTACATGTCCAAGTAGGTGTGTTGTAGAGGTGATTAAATTTATGTGAATTGCTCTTTGTTGTTCGCTAGCTTCAATGTACTTATGTCATAATTTTCCCTTGTGTGAATAACTTCCCAAAAGCAAATATTTACAGATTATAAAACCACCCCAATTGTGCTGCCGAAAAGAGAAGTGAGATGGGGAAAAAGGTAAAATGATATTTACCGTTATCGACGTGTCTTCCCACATGATCCTATTTGTGACTTACAGCTAATATTTTTATTGTCAGAAATTGTTAGAGTCGCGATGCTCGCCCAGCTACATTCATGATATAATGAGTCAGCTCACTAAAAACAACACGGTTGAAAAGCTTGCAGAGATAGAGGAAATTGGCTTCGGATTCTTGAGGCTTATACCGTATTGAGCGGTGAAGCAATACATCATGGTTCATCTGACAGAATCGTACGATGTTGAGAAAAGAACCTTGTTAGTCGACGTTGGCAACATCCGCCTCAATGCCAAGTTAATCGGGCGGATCTTCGACATTCTATCTCGTGGTAAGTTTCGCTTTCAAAATTAATTAGCGTGTCATGCGCTTGTTCGTGCAAATATCATTGTATATAAAAGAATGGAGACTGCCAATGGAAACCTCAATCAGGAAAACACACCTCAGGAAACAACTGACTCCAGAGTTCCCGATCCAGGCATGCTCTCAATAGCACTAGTGCAACATGAAGAATGGGAATTCGACGAGAAAGTTTCTCAATACAGCTATTCTATGGCAACAGAATCAGACAGGATGGAGTTTAGGAGATATTTCATACTAGTGGTACTAAAAATGTTCTTGTGGCCTACAATACAATAGGTAATTTCGCCATGGCACATTTATCCCGTTCTGGATGTTTCTGATCCTAGAAGATTCAACTGGCCACTGCATAATCTAAAGTGGCTGGACAAGGCAGTAGAGTAATATAAGCTCAAAGGGAACAAAACTTGTGAATGCTGCATGTTCGTCGTGCTAGTCGGATGCATTCAATGAGTATTAGTAAACTGAGCATATCTTTTATGTTGTAGAGCATAAGTTGTCCCCTTCTTCTGTCTAGGTACTGTATTTTCAACGGTTGAAACACAGTCAGCTGGATAACTGTCATGAGCTAAAACCATGGCTCGCTGCGTGGACCGCAGAAAATCTAGAAAAGAAGGCGACATATATCCTTTCCGAGGTACTCATTTATTCGACTGTCTCTGTATGTTCAACTATGAAACTCTCCGCCGTCCACTATAAATTATTCCCGTGTTTAACTCGCTTTGCCATATGCATCTTATGAATGGTGTTTATGTTGTCTCTAATACTTTAATCATTGTATGGCCTTTTTATGTAATTAATCTACTCGACTGGTTTCTTTATGTTGGCATTGGTTACTTTTAAGCCAGTATCTAAGTGGATGTTGCTTTTGATAGGCATCAGGATGTTTCCTTCTTTACTAAATGGATGTTTCTGCATATGTTTTTCGAGTTTTCATGTGTTAATCATTTGTGAATGCCTGTGTTTTGTTAAGAAGTTAATAGATTTTCTTTTCTTAGATATTTCTCAGCAGATTTCTTGGTGTATGTAACCCATTTGTTTTTTACTAGATATAAGTAACATTTCGTTTTGTTAAGCGGTAGCATGTTCCGTGTTTAAACAAAATGAAAATTCCTTTATTTTTTTGCATACATTTATAGTGGTGAAATTGTAATGTATCTGATTCTTTAAGGACTGCATGGCCTTGTTCTGTAATCAATATACTCGGCAGGTTTCTTTGTGTTGGCATCAGTTACTTTATGCTAATATCTAAGTGGATGTTGCTTCTGAAAGCCATCAGGATGTTTCTTTTCTTTACTAAATGGATGTTTTTGAATATATTTTTCGATTTTACCTATGTTAGGTAGTTGGGGATGACTCTATTTTTGTAAGATGTGAATGGATTTTTCTTTTTTGGGTTGTCTTACTGATACCTGTAACTTTGATTTTAATTCCAGATTCTTTGCATGTCTTAAATCTGGGGCCCTCGCAAACAGAAAGGGGAAAAGTGAAGACTTAAAAGGCCGATTACCTCAAGCTGTAAGAAAAAAATTGCCAAAAAACATAGTGAAAACACGGAGGAAAAGCTTCGATTCCTCCAAAGGTAAGCACGTATTTACGTGTTAATGTGTTAATATATTGTTACTTGTGGTGTATGTGTTGCTATGTGTCATGTGTAATTAACTTCATTATTGTTTTTTGTATTCTCATTGTGTTTACAAACAGGGAAGCTCTGCCGGTAGAGAGAGCGAGCAGGATTCAATGGAAAGACAACCACTTAGAAGCACAACAAAGCCACCTCTAAATAGAAAACGGTCACCGCATGCAGAGAGATCGAAAACTAACCTGGAAGTGAGTATATGTTTCTGATTGTGTATGGATTTAATTCTGTACAAGCTCAAGTATTTTCAGATGTTCTTTTTCAATGCAATTAGATGTTTCTTTAAATGACACATTCGATGTGAATAAAATGGATAAGTCTATCAGCAACTAAAAGAAAGGGGGGAGTTAAAAGAGACCAAACATGTAAGTCCAATGCAAAATTATCTGCAGAAAAAGCTACCCTAATGAGACCAAAGGATAATGAGGATAATGAGCTTCTTGCTAAGAGGATGCGCTGAATGTTTCACCAGGCAGTTGACCAACAGAATAAAAGAATGGAGACTGCCCATGGGAACAACCTCAATCAGGAAAACACACCTCAGGAAACAACTGACTCCAGAGTTCCCGATCCAGGCATGCTCTCAATAGCACTAGTGCAACATGAAGAATGGGAATTCGATGGGAAAGTTTCTCAATACAGCTGTCCTATGGCAACAGAATCAGACAGGATGGAGTTTAGGAGATATTTCATACTAGTGGTACTAAAAATGTTCTTGTGCCCTATAATACAACAGGTAATTTCGCCATGGCACATTTATCCCGTTCTGGATGTTTCTGATCCTAGAAGATTCAACTGGCCGTTGCATAATCTAAAGTGGCTGGACAAGGCAGTAGAGAAATATAAGCTCAAAGGGAACAAAACCTGTGAGGGATGCATGTTTGTCGTGCTAGTCGGATGCATTCAATGAGTATTAGTAAACTGAGCATATCTTTTATGTTGTAGAGCATAAGTTGTCCCCTTCTTCTGTCTAGGTACTGTATTTTCAACGGTTGAAACACAATCAGCTGGATAACTGTCATGAGCCAAAACCATGGCTCGCTGCGTGGACCACAGAAAATCTAGAAAAGAAGTCGACATATATCCTTTTCGAGGTACTCATTTATTCGACTGTCTCTGTATGTTCAACTATGAAACTCTCCGCCGTCCACTATAAATTATTCCCATGTTTAACTCGCTTTGCCATATGTATATTATGAATGGTGTTTATGTTGTCTCTAATACTTTAATCATTGTATGACCTTTTTATGTAATTAATCTACTCGACTGGTTTCTTTGTGTTGGCACTGGTTACTTTTAAGCCAGTATCTAAGTGGATGTTGCTTCTGATAGGCATCAGGATGTTTCCTTCTTTACTAAATGGATGTTTCTGCATATGTTTTTCGAGTTTTCATGTGTTAATCATTTGCAAATGCCTGTGTTTTGCTAAGAAGTTAATTGATTTTCTTTTCTTAGATATTTCTCAGCAGATTTCTTGGTGTATGTAACCCATTTGTTTTTTACTAGATATAAGTGACATTTCGTTTTGTTAAGCGGCAGCATGTTCCATGTTTAAACAAAATGGAAATTCCTTTATTTTTTTTGCATACATTTATAGAGGTGAAATTGTGATGTATCTAATTCTTTAAGGACTGCATGACTTTGTACTGTAATCAATATTCTTGACAGGTTTCTTTGTGTTGGCACCAATTACTTTATGCTAATATCTAAGTGGATGTTGCTTCTGAAAGCCATCAGGATGTTTCTTTTCTTTACTAAATGGATGTTTTTGAATATATTTTCCAATTTTACCTACGTTAGGTAGTTGGGGATGGATATGTTTTTGTAAGATGTGAATGGATTTTTCTTTTTTGGGTTGTCTTACTGATACCTGTAACTTTGATTTTAATTTCAGATTCTTTGCATGTCTTAAATCTGGGGCCCTCGCAAACAGAAAGGGGAAAAGTGAAGACTTAAAAGGCCGATTACCTCAAGCTGTAAGAAAAAAGCTGCCAAAAAACATAGCGAAAACACGGAGGTAAAGCTTCGATTCCTCCAAGGGTAAGCACCTATTTACATGTTAATATATTGTTACTTGTGGTGTATGTGTTGCTATGTGTCATGTGTAATTAACTTCATTATTGTTTTTTTTATTCTCATTGTGTTTACAAACAGGGAATCTCTGCCTGTAGAGAGAGCGAGTAAGATTCAATGGAAAGACAACCACTTAGAAGCACAACAAAGCCACCTCTAAATAGAAAACGGTCACCGTATGCGGAGAGATCGAAAGCTAACCTGGAAGTGAGTATATGTTTCTGATTGTGTATGGATTCAATTCTATACAAGCTCAAGTATTTTCAGATGTTCTTTTTCAATGCAATTAGATGTTTTTTTAAATGACACATTCGATGTAAATATAATAGATAAGTCTATCAGCAACTAAGAGAAAGGGCCTAAATCATCGACTAGCTTTGCATAAGTTTGTTAGGTTCATTTCAATGTACTTGGATGTTTTTTTACCCAACATATTCGTTATGCGTAAAACAACCTAACAAGGGAGCTACACAAAAAAATGGGGGGGCTAAAAAGGACCGATCACGTAGGTCCAGCCCAAAACAATCTGAGGAAAAGGATCTCCCAATTAGCACAGATGATGATGAGGAGAATGAGCCTCTTACTAAGAGGATGTGCCGATATAACCAGAGGGTTGACCAACAAAAACCAAGTGCCGATCCAACCGAAGGCAACCTCAATCAGGATAACGCTCTCCATGAAACATCTGTCTCTAGAGTGCCCGATGCAGGAACACTATCCGTTGCGTTAGTGCAACATGAAGAATGGGAGTTCGACGGGTAAGTCTCCTAAGCAAAACTATTTTATTTTGTGGTCTATTTTGCTTTTTAGTGAATTAGAAATTGTATCCGTATACAACTGTCTTTTCTCTAACATCGATTGAGTTTCTTGCAATAATCCCGATTTCCTGTCGAACAGAGACCCCGAGAGTGAACGAATATGACAATACCTTAAGCAACTGCATAACAAAAGGCCACTGCAGACCGTGATGCCAGCCACTCTGTCTTGCATGACTCCTAATCCAATAAGCAAGAAGATTTCACCTGGCATGATTCGGACGGAACAGAAATCTACCCAATGTACTCCTATAAAGGTGCATCCACTGCTAAAAGGGCGAAAGCTGGACGAAGATGATATGAGCAATTACGACGATGGACTGCCGATGGTTTGTTGGAGGTTGTGGCGTCCTATGAAGGAAGGCAGCATCTACCCAGCGCCCGGGTAGCAGTGAGCAGATGTCCTCTCGGACCAATGATAGATGCTGCCTTCCTTCGTAGGACGCCACAAGATAGATGCTGATTGAGGTGGCCTTCGGTTGGAGCGTTATCCTGATTGAAGTGGCCTTCAGTTGGATCGACACTTGGTTTTTGTTGGTCAACCCTCTGGTTATACAGTCGGCAGATCCTCTTAGCAAGAGGCTCATTCTCCTCATTATCATCTGTGCTAATTGGGAAATCCTTTTCCTCAGATTGTTTTGGGCTGGACCTATGTGATCGGTCCTTTTTAGCCCCCCATTTTTTGCGTAGCTCCCCTGCTAGGCTGTTTTACGCATAAGGAATATGTTGGGTAAAGAAACATCCAAGTACATTGAAATGAACCTAATAAACTTATGCAAAGCTAGTCGATGATTTAAACCAATACAGAAACCAGTCGAGTAGATTGATTACATAAAAAGGCCATGAATGATTAAAGTATTAAAGTATTAGAGACAACATAAACACCATTCATAAGATACATATACCAAATCCCGGAGTTCAGTTGTTGTTCGTCTATGGAACCTCCTTTTGATGGCCACGTGCGCCGGACTTTTGTCGTCCAGGGATGGGAATTCATTGCCTACAGCATGTCCGTGTGTCAGTCCAAAATAAACTATATATACACAATGATATTTGCACGAACAGGCGCATGGCATGCTAATTAATTTAGAAAACAGAACTTACCACGAGACGGAATGCCGAAGATCCGCCCGATTAATTTGGCATTGAGGCGGATGTTGCCAACGTCGACTATCAAGGTGCTTTTCTCAACATCGTACAATTCAGCCAGACAAACCATGATGTATTGCTTCATCGCTCAATACGGAATAAGCCTCAAGAATCCGAAGCCAATTTCATCTATCTCTGCAAGCTTTTCAACCGCATTGTTTTTAGTGAGCTGGCTCATCATATCATGAATGTAGTTGGGCGAGCATTGCGACTCTAATAATTTCTGACAATAGCAACAGTAGCTGTAACTCACAAATAGGATCATGTGGAAAGACACGTCGATAAAGGTAAATATCATTTTACCTTTTTCCCCATCTCGCTTCTCTGTTCGGCAGCACAATTGGGGTAGCTTTATAATCTGTAAATATCCGCTTTTGGGAAGTTATTCACACAAAGAAAAATTATGACATAAGTACATTGAATCCAACGAGCAACATAGAGCAATTCACATAAATTTAATCACTTCTACAACAAACCTACTTGGATATGTAAATAGACAAAACCGGTCAAGAATCATCCACATTGATACTAAAACCAACAAACGCCTAACATGATCAGAAACATATACACAAATAATTTGGGGAAAAAAAGTGCCCCGTTTCACCGTGTATAGTTAATTTAATCCATTGTGAATGTGTTGTTAAATTTCAAACCTTTCACAACAAGCACAACCCAGTTAAGCATCTATATGTAGAGTCAACTCAATAGGATCTATTTGCAACGAGATTGAACACATTCAACATTCAAAAACATTGCGCAACGGGAGCACGTAGATTCCACCGATTCACCGGAAAAACACTAATATAAAAACCAAATACCATCAACTTTTTTAATATTCAATGGAGAACGAAGAATATGGGAAACAAACAGCATACACTTTTTTTAGTGGGAAAGAAAAAGAATTTTGATACAAATTAAACAGTCCAATCTATCAAAACAATAATATCCAATCTCTATGCACATGCATTTCAACAAGTGAGAACCCCTAACAACAACAACAACATCCAGTGGCTAACAATTGCATCATCCTATATTCACCACAATTGAATCTAATTTTATTCCGAGAAAAAAACTAACGCCCTGGGACTCCATTTTCACGCATTTTTGGCCAATTTAAAAAAAAAAACAACAACTAGTAATTGAGAAAATCCAATTCAAATTCTACAATCAAACTTCTAATTGTACTCATATGTAACATCCAATAATACAAAAAATACATTATATAAATGTGTCATGATATATTCTGATACAAAATCAAGTAACATCCTTTATACTCGTACCAAGATCAAGCAACACCCATGAATCCATAAATACTTACCTACCGAGGAGTGCTTTCAACGATGCTTCATGGCGCCACTTGGAGGAGTCTGACGCAGCGTCCGTTGGGGCAGAACACGCGAGGGACCTTCGAGCTTCAGTGGTGCGGCGATGACGACATGCAGCAGTCGCGGAAGGCTAGGCTGAGCTTCAACGACGCCGCGATGACGACATGTAGCAGCAGCGGTGGGCTTCGCCGAGCGTCTGACCCCGGCAATGTCTCGCAGTTGGAACGGAACGGAGCGGCTCACCTGGATTGACGGCGGGCAGGGAAGGCGCACGACAAAGGTGGGAGGGAGGCGCTGCAGGTTGGGGATTTTGTTTCAATGACGCCGCGACCATGACATGCGGCAGCAGCGGCGGGCTTCGCTGAGTGTCTGACCCCGGCGGTGTCTCTCAGTTGGAACGGAATGGAGCGGCTCACCTGGGTTGACGGTGGGCAGGAAAGGCGCACAACGAAGGTGGGAGGGAGGCGATGCAGTTTGGGGATTTTGGATGATTCTTCAGTCACACGGTGAAAGGTGGGGTTTATTAGGGTTAATTTGGTTCACGGTAGTTAAATTGGGATGTTGCTTTTTGCTTCTACCGTGAAATGGGCTCCGGGTCCGGTCCAGTAAAGTTGACAAGAGTTGGCTGTACTCTTTTTTTTATTTCCTAGCAGAATTGTATATAAAAAAAATCTTTTAAAATGAAAAAATTAATAAAGTGATAAAGTAAAAAAATTACTACCAACGTAACAGATGGATGAGAGTTTGGGTCCCTTAACCATCTCTCCCGAGTTTCATAGGATGGGAATGGAACTTGCTTGCTTCGGAGGGTCGCTCACTTTGTGTGCCTCTGCAGTATTCGAGGGATTAGTCACTGGGTTTCCGGACAAAAAAAAAAAAGTAAAAAAATTACCGAGTCATTGGAAATCGGAAACAATCGTAAAAGGATTTGATGCATCTTTGTATGCTATTTCCTTTGAAATTGCTTGCTTTCTTTTCATCAGCTATTGCACCAAATTTGGACCTTAATCAGAATTGAAAATTGTCAATATTTGCAGAAAATTGTCTAAGTCTCATCATATTTTTCTCCATGTTTGCACATTACAATCAGCATAAACATAATACATAAAGGAATATGGATGGATCAGTTTGGCCCTTGATTTGCCATTGTTATGTGATATGGTCTTTTGATGAATTCAACTATTGAACCTTGATTTGCAATTGTTGCATCGTATTCAATACCAAATTTCACACTTGATTTTCTAGCTGATAACATTTAGAAGTAGTTGGAGTTATATCAGTCTGTTAAGTGTAATTAGAAGTGGTTAGAGATTGTTATAACTGTGCCAGCTAGGACAAGTTAGTTAGACTAATCTTTGTCTACAAATACAGTGTAATAAGTCTCTCTCTGCAGTTGGTTCAATAATCACAGATCAGAATCTTCTACACTCTTCTCAAACTCTCTTCTCTCTCCTTAAACTCAGGCCTGATACCTTTCACTAGCAATGATAAAAAAAGAAGTTAAATTGCAATGACTAACACCACCTACTGCTACCATGAATTCAAACAAAAAATTAGAGTAACTACGGGAACATAAAAGCATGGATTAGGGAACATGGAATTGATGTGAGTTGAATTTTCTGAATCCTTATATGTACTCCAAGTTTGTTTTGGCAGATGATACTTGATTCATCTCTTTATCCCCTCAAATTGGTTTCCCTTTCAAATAAGTGATTCAAATATTGGAATCATTTTTTCATTGTATTTTTTGTTTTATCTATTTCTTCCACTATCTTTGAAGAAAAAATTTACTCAAGTGATTGGTTTTTCAACACAGGGCATGAGTATCAAGTAGCAATCATCCAGTAGTTTTGTATTGAAAGATGACAGAGCTGCATGTCTTCAAATTTTACTAGCCAAACAAAACTCCCGCACAAGAAGTCCGTCAAACTGCATCAAGTTACTCATCTACGGCACGAAGTCATTAATATGGATTAGTGGTAAAAATAAATTTAGATATTTTAGGGTTATATTCCATAATCATCTTTATACTAAACAAAATATTATTATCCACCAACACATTCTAAGTATGTTTTGTATAATCAATACGAAATGATACATTATTTAGATTGGTATATTATTTTTTGTGTATATGAAAACCTTATACAAAATGATACACGTTAGTTACTTTCTTATTGTCTTCAATGCTATGAGCTCCAACAAGGCAATAATATTGAAAGAATCCTGATGTTAGGCATTTGGTATCAGTAAAAGGAGATGAGATTCTACTCCCTGCAGTTAAAATTTCTAATACAAGTCATGGCTTTTACTACAAGTATACAACAATACCACATCTCAATGGAAGAAGGAAGAGACAAAGACTGTCATGATGTGTGGTTTTCATATTCCTATTGCATCAAGCAACTGGGAATGTTGAGACACTGAAACTAGCGAATTTGCTACAATTGCGCCACTGGCAGCAACGGCTGGGACCCCAATGCCAGGAAAGGTGGAGTCTCCGCAACAGAAGAGGTGTGGGATGGGTGTTGAATGGCCAGGAAATGTTTCTTTGCCAGCTTGCAGTGCTGGTCCATATGTTCCTCTGTTCCTTCTAAGAAACCTTTCATGTGTCAGTGGACTTCCAACTAATTTCACTTCACATTTCTCCCTCTTGAAGCCTTCACCAAGGGCTCGCTCCACAGCTTTCCACATTACCTCTGATCTCTCAGCTTTGAGCTTTCTATATTCAGCACTTGTACGATCAAGTCCTTCCCACAACTCAAATGGTTCAGTTCCTGGCATATAAGCATGTAACACATGTTTCCCAGGGGGTGCCAGATTAGGACTAAGCACACTGGGTACTGATATCAGCACTACATTCTGGTCAGCATCAACACCTCTTCCCCAGTCATTTACAACTATGTGATGAATCCCCAGATCATCGCGGATACCCTGCTCAATCAAAATATTGTTGTGACTTGTGACACTGACAATGCTATCCACAGCTTCAAGCTTAAAATAAATCAGAAACAGAAAGGCTGGCAAACCTCAGCATCAAATCCCAAATGGAGATGCATGAACGATTCACATTGAGGGGTGGATTTAATCCTATCTGAGTAAGACTTTGGAATAACTTCTTTAGGAAGCAAATTCAAAGTGTCCCACATTGATGCATTGCTTACAACAGCCTTTTTAGCTCGTATAAACTGCACAATGCATAATAAATATTATACCCATATACCTCAGTTTACCTAACTAAGGTTGATCTCTTGCGCCTATTCTTTTAGTCATATACTTACTTGACCACTTCTCAGTTTGACTCCAACGGCTCTGCCATTTTCAACAACAATTTTTTCCACATGACTCCGAAGAGAAATCCGTCCACCAAATTTCTCGAGTCCTCGTATAAGAGCATCAACAATAGCAGCAGTTCCATCAAGGGGGTATTCTAGACAGCATCCTGGTTTGTACCATTCTGCAAACATATAAATCTGAAAAGTTTGGGGAAAATAGCCGTTTAGACATCAACACAAAAAACTGTTATTGGTAAAATTCTTGTGATAGCAGGAAACATTTAGTAGTTACCATCTCAGCAGAGAGTATACCATTAGTTTTGACCCCTGCAAGCAAGAATGCCAGTAGGTCAATCCAATTCCTTATGAAAGGATCTTTCAGTTCCAATCCATCAAGTACTTCCGAGAATGGTCTGAGAAGTTTTGTGGCCCCAAGAGCACCCTGAGGTCCCATTTGAACAAAGGATTTTATGAGAGAAGGAGCATATCTAGCTGCTGCAGTCGAAAGAACACCCAAATCTCCTCGAATAGATAGAGGAGGAAGCGCCATTGCTGCTGTTGAAAGTGGAAGTACAGCATCCTGTCAAGAAAGTTATAAAAATTTTCTATTGTCAAGCTTATCAACTCTCGAACATTGTTTGCATAGAAAAGCAGAATGTTAGAACTTACCAGAAGTTTCTTCCATTCTTGAACAGCATTTGGACCTGCATACTTCTCAAGGTCCTGCAAATAACTGAGGTAATTAGTAGAAATCAAAACAAATTAAGCAGCTAGGAATGAGATGAATATGCAAGTTCCTTCCACCTTAAAAAATTCCGTAGGCCCTATTCTTGACAAGAATTCACCTTCGGGGATGTAGACCATCCATGAATCATAAGTGGCACATGGGAGAGACTCGCCCAATGCATCTAGAACCTGGGCAAGAGGATTAGCCTGAGGACCCCTTGATTGCAATCCAGAGAATAAAGATGGACCAGAATCAAACTTGTAGCCTTTGATATCAAAAGAATGGGCAGCCCCGCCGGGCTGGTCATGGCTTTCGACGACAACCACATCCTGCTCGTATCTTGCCAGAAGTGCTGCACAGCACAGTCCGCCTATCCCGCTTCCAACCACCACAACATCAGCCTCTGCTGTAACCGTGGCCGTGGTTGAAGGAGGAGAGGAAGATGCCACCTGCACCTTCCACTTGGATGAGGATACTCTCTCACTCGGAACAAGAGGAAGACCAGGAGGAGGATATCGTAACGATCCAACTCCCATCATCATATTCATGGTGGATTTGATGATATTCTTTGTAACTTCCTCATCCAAACTTCAACCTCGCTCTTCCTTCCCAAATCTCACTCCTCACTCACTCCCCTTTAGATTTCTAGTTGTTAAATTAGCCACGTCACCAGACTTTTTGTGTGTGTGACATTTTTGGACTCCTCCAAAATTATTAACTACTTCACAAATACCATGCTATCTATACCCCTCAATGCGGGAAGCACAAACGTCATATCAATATATCATGATTTCTTTTCTTTTTAGTAGTTTTAACTTTTAAAAGAGAGTGAAGAGTTAAAATGGAAAAATAAAAAAAGAAAAAATGACTTTAGTTCTTTATTTTATTTCCAATTCTTTATATTTCTAGCTGATGGCTCACATTGGTATTTACTATTTATAACATCAGGAAGTTATGATTATGACGTTAAATTTGTTAAATTCTTAAAATATAATATTGATATATTAAAAATAAGTCATCATGCATTTAAATATATATGCCATCTAATTTATTTTTAATATATATTTTATATAAGTAGTTAATTTTTTGCAAACTTAGCATAATTGTTTTACAAACTATAGTATTAATATATCTTAATATTTATGAGATATAACGTTCTATATTTCTAATTTATAAAATTTAAAATATTAACATAAATATGACAAGTGAAAAAGTATCTTGTGCTAATATCACTTACATGAATGGTTGTTAATATAATTTACCTCTAATAAATTTGTTATTCTATTAAATTATTTTCAAGTTTAAAGTATTGACATCAAATTATTTTTATTCAATAAAAAATTAATATTGTCTAATTTTAAATTAATATATGTTAAGAATAAAAAGAAAAAAAAATCAATACTTATAATATAAAAATATTGTGTGTATATTAAAATTAACAATTATATTTGTAATATTATTTAATTTATTATATATTTTATATTTTATATTTTAATATATATTTTATAGTAATAACTAATTTTAGTGGATACCACATGACGTGTTTGCATAATTGCATATGATAACAGGAATAATAAGTCTTGTTAATTAGCACGGAACACTAAAAAGAAAGAATGTTGTGATTTTTATTAGTACTCTAGCCTTGTAAATGACTTTAGTTAAGATGGCATGGCTTGCACTTAGGTATGCCGGCTAATTGGCTAGAGGTTAAAAGCGCGAAATAGAGGCATGTCCTAGCAAAAAGGAGGAAGGAAAATAAATAGGCAAAAAAGTTCAAATCGCAATCGCATGAGAGAGAGTGTATGAGAGTGTGCAGGTGCAGCGGCCAGCACAGGCACATCAGATGACGGTGATTTAATTTCGATTTGGTTGGGAGTCCTTTCATTCTTTGTTTCAATTTCATTTCATTGACGCAAAAACCATATAACTAAAAACCGAAATAAAAGGAAACGCACCGCAAATCTGGGCGGAAACCTAAGTGAGTCTGTGCAGATCAGATCATAGTGAGATCCGTTTGGGTGTTGGAATCGCATCCGAATCCAATGGAAGCAATCGAAGAATTGTATCAGCTCTCTGATTCCATGCGCCAGGCCTCCTCCGTCCTCGCCGACGACGATCCCGACGACCCCGCCACCTCTAAGCGCCCTTCCACCTTCCTCAACGTCGTTGCCCTCGGCAATGTCGTAAGTTTCTCCGATCCGCTTCTCGCCATTTCCAATTACGTATCTCTCTGTGCAATATGCAATGCTTCCATTTCATAATCTGTCTGAGAATTTGAGTGCCACGCTCTCACACACTTTACGCTTCTCTGTATAACAATCCAGTATTCCTTTATTGTTTAATCATTTCGTCGATTGATGTCTATGTATCGGATCGGATCCATTTTGTTAAACTAATAACGAAGCAAATTGTGGTGGTGGATCAGGGTGCTGGCAAATCTGCTGTCTTGAATAGCTTGATTGGACATCCTGTTTTGGTAACTGCTTCATTCCTATTTGCTATTTCCGTTACTCTTTGTTTGCTGAATGGGATTTTTTGTACCAATAACTGAACCATTGGCGTTGCCAGCCTACTGGCGAAAATGGTGCAACCAGAGCTCCCATAAGCATCGAATTGAACAGGGACGGCTCTTTAAGCAGCAAGTCCATCATCCTGCAAATTGACAATAAATCTCAACAGGTTTCTGCGAGTAAGAACTTAAGCTCATTATCTATTCATTTTGAAATGTGGTTCATGTGTCTCTCTTAACACTTAAACATCTACCCCCCCCCCTCCCCCCTTCTCCCTGTAAAAGAAATTCTACAAGCATTCTTTGTTCCTATCATCTTTCTGATTCATTGTCTTGTTTTCCTCTCATAGGTGCCCTTCGGCATTCTCTACAGGATAGACTAAGCAAAGGATCATCAGGTAGGAGCCGTGATGAAATATATCTGAAACTTCGAACCAGTACAGGTAGGCCAGGATCACTTGTAGTCCCACTTCCTTTATGCATGAATACATTCTACCATTGAATACTTGCTTTCAATGTGTTAATATAAAAATTCTGTTTATGTTAGTTAGGGCACACTGGAGTTAGTCTTATGGTATTATGCTCAATACTATAATTTCCAATTTATTATGATCTCATGTTCTCTCAACACCCTCCTCCCGGCCCCAACCCTCTTTCCCTTTCTTTGGAAGCTCAAACACAGAAATGCTTACATTACATGCATTAGCAATGTGAGACTTACACCTTAGTTCTGTTCTGAAATTCTACAGCACCGCCACTGAAATTGATTGACTTACCTGGATTGGACCAGCGGATTATGGATGACAAAGCAGTGAGTAGTTTTAAATTATATTCTCCTTTAGTCCTAGTTTGAGATTCATCAAATATGTTCTGGCAATTACACCTGTATTCTCCATTGAGGGTGGTGTATGTTTAATGTTAGTTATATCTTGAGTCAGATGTTTTCTTCTTCTCGTATACTTTCTTTGAAGAACAGTGTAATGTCTTCATGTTTTTCATCTTCAGATCAGTGAATATGTGGAGCACAATGATGCTATATTGCTGGTAGTCATTCCTGCTTCTCAGGCACCAGAAATTTCTGCATCACGAGCCCTCAGAGTGGCAAAGGAGTATGATGCAGAATGTATGTTTTAAGCTCTTCTTGCTTTGTATTATCCTGTCACCTCATCTCAAATTTATAGCTATTTGTTAGATACATAAAATCAATCTTGAGACTCCATTTAAGAACTTAAACTTTTTAAAGAGTTGGTCCTAGATGTAGCATCATTACCTTTTTGACAACGAGGTTAAGAGTTTGATCCTTGGGTATATGTATATCTTAAATGAATGAGTTCTAGCAGAAACCAGATTAAGCCTCTGCATTGTCAACTCTAAGCCCAAAGGGAATTTCTTGAGGTCATGTTAGTGATGTTTTGCCATTCAAGAATCTCCATTAACAGTTTAAGTATTTAGGAAAGAGGGCACCTAACACCATTAAACCGCTTAATTTTAGAAACTTCATCGTTATGTTTACCTAATCATAAACTCATGGTAATGTTTCCTTTAACTAGTTTTTTCTTGGGGTTTTCAATTGTAGCCACTAGAACAGTTGGTGTTATCAGTAAAATTGATCAGGCTGCTGCAGAACCAAAAGCTCTTGCAGCAGTGCAGGCTCTCCTATTGAACCAGGGACCCCCCAAAACATCTGATATTCCATGGGTTGCTTTGATTGGCCAATCTGTATCTATAGCTTCTGCACAGTCTGGGAGTGCAGCATCTGAGAACTCTTTGGAAACTGCTTGGCGAGCAGAGACTGAAAGTTTGAAATCAATATTGACTGGAGCTCCTCAAAACAAGCTTGGGAGAGTTGCCTTGGTTGAGTCTCTTGCTGGACAGATTCGCAACCGCATGAAACTAAGGCTTCCAACTCTTCTCACTGGGTACTTAGTTTTTGCTAGCTTATGTTTCCTTGTTTAGTATAAATGTCATATTTCCCAGCAAGGAACAGGATTAAGGGAGACTGAGCATGCTGTGTAACATGAAAATGGATAATGACTGCAAAGGGAGTGAACATTCAATTTAACAGTGATGAAAAATCACATTGTTAAACTTAGATTTATACTACTAATTATCTGTAAAATGCATTTATAATTAATAACAAATGGCTCACTTCGGAGTGTGTTGTTTAATTTTATTAAGTTGGCTTGGGGTTTTGAGTGGCTTCAAAAACTATGATGATCCTTTGCTAAAAATAAAAATGCTGCAGGCTGCAGGGCAAGTCTCAAATTGTTCAGGACGAGTTAGTGAAGCTTGGTGAGCAAATGGTTAGTACATCCGAAGGTACTCGGGCTTTAGCTTTGGAGTTGTGTCGTGAGTTTGAGGAGAAGTTTCTCCAACATCTTACTGGGGGCGAGGTTAGTAGTTTTCATTATCTATTTTTCACACCTTCAAGGATGCATAGTATTTTATTATGTAGTATTTTTTGGGAAAACTGGATATACCAAAGATTTTGGAGCTATTTATCATGTACCCTTTTAGAGGATTTGAGATTAGTAAAATTTGCAAGGTCCTTTGATATGGGCAATTTATGTAGTGAGTGGTGTTTTCAGATCTAAATGAGTGCAAGATTCTACGATCAGGAATTGGATTCCACAGTTTTTCAGTACCAGAATTCTATCTTTGTCTTCATCCAATTTTCTGCTGTTGATTTCCCTACAGGGTAATGGTTGGAAAGTTGTGGCCAGTTTTGAAGGGAATTTTCCTAACAGAATTAAGCAACTTCCTATTGACAGACACTTCGACATAAATAATGTCAAGAGGGTAAATCTTGAACTCAATTCCTCATATTCTCTTATGGTGCTTACTTCTTATTTATCCCATTTTTGTTTATGTCAGATTGTTCTAGAAGCAGACGGCTATCAGCCTTATCTAATCTCTCCAGAGAAAGGTTTGAGGTCCTTAATAAAAGGTGTTCTTGATTTGGCAAAGGAGCCATCGCGCCTATGTGTAGATGAGGTATGCATCTAACGAATTGTTCCTTTTGTTTCTGGAGATATTAAGTCTTCAAAGGATAGTCCAATAAAAATAACTTGGGGACAGACCTGTCTAGAGATTTAGCCTTAGGGGGTATTGTACTAGGGTCAACCTTCAAAGCTGGACTTCTATTTGGGTACAGATCTGTATGCCCTAATGAATATTTGTCCTCCTTTTCCCATGTCACATTAGTTGCTGTAGCCATTGTCGGAACATTTGGGTCAGAAAGCAAATTGTCTTGTGCATCAGAACAATATATGTGTAAAGATTATGAAGTCCCGGCAAATGGTCAATATGTTTTGGGAGCATAATGTATTTTCATATTAACTGGGCCATTTATTTGTTTTAACCTGTACTCATAGAGATATGTCAATTTCCTTGGCTGGTTTGCTAATTTGATATCATCACATGGACACTGCAATTTTGGTAGACTTCTTATAAACTAATTTAAAATCCCATCTTGTGTTTCTACTGAGCTTTTTACTGAGATTATTTATAACTACCATTTAGGTACATCGTGTGCTTGTGGATCTAGTTTCTGCTGCTGCAAATGCCACTCCTGGGCTTGGAAGATATCCTCCATTTAAGAGAGAGGTAACACAAATGTTAAGGCATAGGATAGCTCTTGTCTAGCAGACCTCTTATCTCTGCCTTGTATTATTCTTCTCTCCAACTTAATAAAATTATTCTTTTTTTCAAAATAAATAAATAAATACAAGGCATAATATCATTTTAGTTGAACTCCCTATCGGATAAGTTGGGAAATTCGAACTACGATTCCTGCTAGTATTTTTTTTGTTTATATTATTGTATATAGAATCTTTCATTCTCCTATCTTCTTGTATCATTCTTTGTCTCTTTTTCTTTTATCCAAAATAAAGGAAATCTGCCATTATCATTGTATTAAGAACTAATTGGCTCATTGCAAATTTTTTTTACCAGATTGTGGCAATAGCAAGTTCTGCCCTTGAGAAATTTAAAAATGAATCCAAAACGATGGTGGTTGCACTAGTTGATATGGAGCGTGCATTTGTTCCTCCCCAGCACTTCATTCGTTTAGTGCAGAGACGGTATGTTCAATATATGAAACTTTTTGTATCTCCATTTGTGGATTCATAATCTATGCTCTTTGATGGGATAATGCATGAATTAAACATTGAGGTAGAATGTGCAACTCCTTACATTCACTACCATTGTCTTGGTATATATATATGTATGGCTTATGGAATTGCTGTGTGATTGAAATGGGATGCTGGGATTGAGAAGATATTTAGGATTCTAAAGATTTGAATCTGTTGACTTACCTGATTGTAGTCTTCCCAAGTATATGACATTTATGATTTGCTATGTTCTAGCTGCCTCCTGACAAGGGTAGAAAATAACATTTTAAGTCTAGTCCCGGTAATTGAGTTTGCCAGCCTCCCAACTGTCAATGTCTTGCAAATTGGTGGAAAGTGATTCTGTGAATTGGGGAATCAATCCTCTTAGATGATTGTTCCTCTATTAGTAATGAGATTCCCCCCCCCCCCCCCCCCCCAAACAACTCTTTCCTCCTCCTCCCAGTACATGATAAATACAATAGTGCATTTGATATCAAATGTCAGCTTTTATTCTATGCTGATAAAAATGTGCTGAAACCTGGTATTCATTGCATTCTCTGTTAATACTAAGCCAAACCAATATTCGTTGGTTCTTCTAATTCAAGTCTTATGTTTCTAATGTTCATTATCGAGTATCCATCTAAGTAATTATCATTGACTTCATGCCTAAGACTTATAGTTGCCCATAATTAGTGGCTTAGTTATTGAGAATTCTAAATATATGTGAATGGTTGTTTAGCCATTTTAATGAGTTTTTACTAATATGTCCAGGCATTAAGCTATTAGAGGGTATAGTTGCATCGATTGATAACTTTCAAAATCTACATTTCTGTGGGCCCAATCGAGGGTTATATGACTAGCTGAAGTTTATGTTGTATACCTTATTGGATATCATGATAGCGTTATAATATAATCTATGTTTAATTACTCTGGAGGTTCCTATATTTTAGCCCAATTTTCAATTAGATTTCTATAGTTTCAAAGTTTCTAATACAGTCCTTATAGTGTATAAAAATTTTGAATAATTAAAAAAATGTCACATCTCACGCTTGCATGCTGAAAGAGAGATATATTGATCTCTTCCCCCTCTTAATCATGAAAAATTGGGTGGGGGGGGATTGTGTGCTTCTGATTCATTGTATGGTTATGAGAGTGGTTGGTTAAATAATATTAATGAAATCTCCATCTAACTTGACCTTCTTTTTATTTTTTTTGTAATATTAGTTGAAAGTAGGGAGTTGAATTTCTCTTACGCTACAGCGACTTGATTAAACTTTTAAACTATAGGAACTTAACTGAAAATTGAATAAAACTGTTGGGACTTACAAAGTTATTAAGCCTATAATATACTATGCATATACACACACCAAAATTAACTGTCACACCATCTGATTGAAGCTGTATTTATTTAACTTTCATATTTTTTAATGGCTCCAACTAATTTTATTAGAATGGAAAGACAACGCCGAGAAGAGGAGCTAAAGAACCGGTCATCCAAAAAGGCAACTGATGCAGAACAGTCAATTCTGAGTAGGGTGCGGGATTATTTACATTGGAAAAATTTACAGACTTGAATTTGTTACTATCATATGATAGTTTAGAATTTTCTATTTTTCTAAATACATGCAAGATACATCTACTCTTTCCTTTTCCAGGCAACTAGTCCTCAACAAAGTGGAGGAAACTTAAAATCAATGAAAGAGAAGTCCAATCAGCCTGACAAAGATATACAAGAGCCATCGAGCTTAAAGACTGCTGGGCCCGATGGGGAGATAACGGCAGGTTTTTTTATTTTCATCCTAAAATTTGCATTTTGCACCTAATATTATTAAGGATTCTGTTGCATAATTATTAACCTGGTGGCTTCCTCCTTTTCTTTTATGATTTCCTCTTTTCCCATCCTAGAACTGGATCTTCAGTATTCATGTCAGTCAAAACAGTTACCTCCCTTAATTTTGTGGTGGTCATTCTTATCATATATAACTTGCAATAGTTGGATTTTCCCCCCCCAAATATTGTTGGGCAAGCCTTGGATGAGGCTGATTTTTAAATCACTAAATTAGTCATACGCAGATTGTACTGGAGATCATTTGAACAGACAGCATCACTGAAGAAGCAGAGAAAAATTTGAGAGGATTCTTTTCATTTTCAGTCTGTTTAATGAATACAAACGAGAAAAACAATATTATCGTGTTATATCTCCAGTTATAGATATACAATAAGCTTTTATTGCAAATATCATAAAAGTTATTCACTATTTTCTAATATTCATAGAATCTCTGGATCATGTGTTAATGAAAGTTTCTAAGCCTACCTTATCTATTTCCATCTCCCTGTTTTAAAGTTAGGTGTTATGTCTTTCTAAGTTACGTGTTTAGTACTTTGAATTAACTTCTGTAATCACCCCTCAATGCAGGATATATGTTGAAAAAAAGCGGAAAGGGTAGTGGTTGGAGTAGAAGATGGTTTGTCTTAAACGAGAAGAGTGGCAAGGTTTGTAAATTATGTTGTTCAAATCTCTAATTTTGAATCAGAACAAGCTAGCATCATCTAATAATGTGATTTAAAAGTTAAAAGTTGAAAGAGTTAGTTCAAGCACTTAACCGTCCAACATAATGACTTGTTGCTTCACAGAATTGGTTTTCCTACTTTTATGTATGTAAGATATGTAATTGCTATTGGGCTTGAAATGGAGATACTAGATAATACACAGGGCCACTCTAGTTTGTTCAAAATTACATGTTTTAATTGAGAATAGAGTTACAAAATTCGAACTCTTTACCATTGGTCATGGGGTTTTAATACCATGTCAAGGGCTGACTCTTTTGAAAACTTAAACTATAGACGAAGGATAATTATTGTTTTTATGCCTCTAAGTGGGTCCTTGATTTGTTTTTAAGTTTCTTTTTCCCCCTCTTAAAATGAGCCTATATGGACAGGAACCTTGAATATGTTTTGCCTTCAAAAAGTTTCTATATTGTTTTTGGTTTATCCTTTTTCCCCTTCCAGTGCTTCAACTATTGGATTGATATGATGACCTGAATAATTAAGCTCAAAGGTCATATGTCTCTTGCCTAGGACCTCCAATTGTTAAGGCTATTATTCATTTTTTGCAAAAATATAGTATCATACAAATTGATTTAAATATGCTTTGTATTTCCAGCTTGGTTACACCAAGAAACAAGAGGAGAAACATTTCCGGGGAGTCATTACATTAGAGGTATGGACCTTCTTGAATTTATGTTACTAACTTCAATATTAACTGTTTTGGGAAAAATTGAGATAAATAACCGCATATAGAGATTGTGTGATGTGTGACTGACCAGTTTCAAAAAGTTCAAAGTAAATGTTGAACTGTGTGGTTATGTTGTCCTTCCTTATAGATATTGTTTCATGGTTGTCAAACTCCCTTTATGTCGTGTGAATGTTTTTTTACCTTCATGTCTATAGTGGCATATCGTCATGATTTGAGTGAGTGCTTCATTTAATTAGAGCTTGAATTTGATCCAAGAGGGAATATTCAATAGATCTTAAGTGTGGTGATTCATCTATTGCTTTTGTCTTCTGAATGTCATGATCAGGAATGCAACATTGAGGAACTTTCTGAAGATGATGAAGCCCCTGCAAAGAGTTCTAAGGATAAGAAGTCCAACGGACCTGATTCTGGAAAAACATCAAACCTTACTTTCAAGATAACAAATAAGGTCCCCTATAAAACTGTCATGAAAGGTAATCACTCATTCTAGTTTATTAATTCTCTCCCAGTTCTCTTAAATCCATCTTCAGATCTGAACAATGCTGGGATTGTCCTAATGTTTAAAATGCATTTTGCAGCTCAAAGCACAGTTTTGTTAAAGGCTGAGAGCATGGCAGATAAGGTTGAGTGGATCAACAAGCTAAGAAATGTTGCACAGTCTAAAGGTGGTCAAGTCATCGGTGAGCAGGGTTTTCCTATGCGACAGAGTCTTTCTGATGGTTCCCTTGTAAGGAATTTTTTCTCTTTTTTGCTAGAATCTTTTTCTCATGAACATATTTCATTGGATAGTCCAATTTTGCTTACATTTCTTCTCAAGTTTGGGATTTATGTGTTGGATACAAAAAGTTTCCTTTGACAGCCTCCTCCTTTGAAGTAGATATTTGTGTGCAAATAACTCATTGCTTTTGGAACTTAGGGTCTTTTTTTGGAGTGCTGTTAACTTTTCTGATAGTTACAAACACAGACCACTTTCTAGTTAATTGAGAACTTGCTCTTGTAGGATACTATGGCTAGAAAACCTGCAGACCCAGAAGAGGAACTTAGATGGATGTCTCAAGAAGTGCGTGGTTATGTTGAAGCTGTTCTTAACAGCCTTGCTGCTAATGTCCCAAAAGTGAGTTTACTTTGATTGTTCAGTTTTTTTTTTTTTTTTTTGGCTGTCTGTGAGATTAGTTAGTTTTGGTTGGGCAGGCAGTTGTGCTTTGTCAAGTAGAGAAAGCCAAAGAAGACATGCTTAACCAGTTATACAGTTCCATCAGGTTAGTGCATTCTCCAAGCATGTTATGGTCTGATAATTGTCAAGTACATTGCTTCTTAGCTTGTTTTTTATTTATAATGTAATGGGCTGCCATTATTCGTATACCTTGAAGATCAGGGCAGAGACACTGTGGGAATATACAAGGAGGATAAAATTTCATGGTGGTGGATAGCGAGTTCAGTATGTTTGGTTGGCAAAGAATGCTTATACCTTTTGAGGATATTTGTTAGAGCTTATACTTGTTGTGGGATAAGGTTGAAGCAGAATGTGTGTATCTTTAAGGATATTCTTTAGACCTTAGATTCGAGCTCTAGGACTATACTTTTGGTGACCCTGAGGTGTTTTTCCTGTGATAATTACATCTGATATGTTAGACTGGGCACGTTGCTGCACTTTTTGTTTTGGTTTTCCATGCTTGTTCTTTTATCTGTGCTAGAATTGTGATATCTAACATCCTCTAGTTGTATTCATTATCATTTCTCTCTAATGAAATATCATTTAATTAAAAAATATATATAATATGAATCTTTTACATATTTTTTTACCTAACCACTATACTCATTCACAATTACTATTCACAAATTGAACATTTGATGGTGAAAAAACATGTTTTCCTCCCTCCATTTATTTTATTCAATTTGGTTGACAGTGCTCAAAGCTCAGCTAAAATTGAGGAGCTGCTCCAGGAGGACCAAAATGTCAAGCGCAAAAGGGAGCGTGTTCAGAAACAGTCTTCGCTTCTTTCGAAACTAACTAGGCAACTTGGCATCCACGACAACAGAGCGGCTGCAGCCTCCACTTGGTCTGATGGAGGGAGTGCAATAGGTAATGTCTGCAAACTTGCCTGAGGTGCATTTTTGAAGTTGTTCAACAAGTTATATTGTATTCACTTTTCATTTTCAGGAAAGATTAAGTTGTAGTATCAAGTATTTGGAAAAAATTCCAAGTTTTTTCTTTTTCGAAGAAAACATGGATGACTAGGTTTATAAAATGTTAGAATTCATAGCCGTTCCTGTATCGTGATGAATGCAAACTTCCAATGTTCACTATCAGATAGTATCTGAATATTCATCAGTTAAATCTATATTTTTGTATATCATTTCATTTACATTTATGTAGTTCTAACAAACATATTTATGCAGAAAGTAGCCCAAGAACCTCTGGAGCCTCCTCAGGTGATGATTGGAGGTCTGCATTTGATGCTGCTGCTAATGGTCCCAGTGACTTGCCATCTAGGTATGGTTCTGGTGGTCATAGTAGACGTTACAGTGACCCGTCCCAAAATGGCGATTTGAGCTCAGGGTCAAATTCTGGAAGTCGCCGGACACCTACTCGATTGCCACCAGCCCCTCCGCCATCTGGTTCAAGATATTAGATAAACCATGGTTTTCATCAAGATTATGCATTCTTGTTGTCTGGACGCATTCAGTTTTTCTTGCTTTTATTTCGAGACTGTTCCACACCCCCTCTCTAAGTAACATAGTGGAATGTTATAGGCTTGTAGATAAGTATTGATTTGCAGTCATCTTAGCATGCGTCCAATTTTATTCCCTTACTGGGTATGTGGGGGCAATGTTGGGTAAGATGATATTGTCTTCCCAACATTTTTTTTCCAAAAAAAAAAGAATACAGATGTAATTGTTTTGTATCTATGTGATTATCGGCAGTTATATCATTTGTCCATCAATCGTGATTGCTTTTATTCTGATTTTTCATTTAAGCACAAATCTCTTTTCTTGTTTAGAGTCAAGTAGTATATTACTGGAAGTAATAAATTTTTATTTGTCAAGAATGGGTCCTGTTCACTTGGTAGTGGAAATTTTTAAAGTTTAATTTTGATGTATTGACTGTGTGAACGGTTATTTAAAAAAATAAATGTGATTGTATAATTGTATAAAATATTTTATATTGTTAATGTATTAAAATTAAACTCAAATTTCAATTCTATTTTTTTTTCAATTATTGTAAACATTCTGTTTGATTTAAAATTAACTCAATTCAAATACGTCTAAA
Source organism: Arachis hypogaea (assembly GCF_003086295.3). Classification (NCBI taxonomy): domain Eukaryota; kingdom Viridiplantae; phylum Streptophyta; class Magnoliopsida; order Fabales; family Fabaceae; genus Arachis; species Arachis hypogaea. The sequence goes on from NC_092046.1 coordinate 134,609,321, forward strand.
AGGAAAAGGATTTATCATTTCAAACACACCCTATGTGAAATTGTTGTCCTTATTCTTGGTGTCAAAGCCACTAGAACTCTAGAAGTGATATAATAGTGAAGTGGCTTCAGTAAGTCAAATAAAAATTAAAAAAAAAAATACAATTTTTGGGGCACTTTCACTTTGGTCGTGGGTGTTAATTCAGTTGTAGCAATCAAATCAAGTATCAGGAGTTGTGGTTATAATATGAGGTTCTCATTGTTGGCGACGTGGCAAAGTAACGTTCGGGAGAAGAGAAGTTGCAATGGCAGTGTGCGGCAGCGTTATCGTGAGATGCTGCATTCCTCCTTCCCCATTTCTCGGCCGCAGATTCGACTTGTCGGAGAAGGAGAAGAAGCCATCCTCATTCTCATGCACCGTTGCCACTAGTAGAATCACTGCACTCTTTTGGGGATTTGGCAGAAAAACCAACTCCACGCAAATCCAACAACAACAACAACAACAACAACAACTATTCACTCTCACAGCGCCAGAGCCAGAAGGCACTAACAATAACAAAGTGATAAGTGTATCGGTTCTGTCTTCAATCTCAGAGGTTGCAGCCGCTGAATGGGACGCGTGCGCGGTGGATGCCACTGCCCCCGGCAAGTTCAATCCCTTTGTGACCCACGCCTTCCTCTCCACCTTGGAGACCTCCGGCTCCGCCGTCGCCCAAACCGGTTGGACCCCGCACCACGTGGTGGCCCGGGACGAGTCGTCCTCCTCCCGCCCCGTGGTGGCCGCCGTTCCCCTCTACCTGAAAAGCCACTCGTACGGCGAGTTCGTGTTCGATCACTCCTGGGCCAATGCATACTATTCGTACGGATCCAGGTATTACCCGAAGCTGCAATGCTGTGTCCCCTTCAGTCCCGTGACGGGGCCAAGAATCTTGCTCCGCGATACTCCCTTCAAGAGTGAAACCTTTGACATCCTCCTCTCTGCCATGAAGGATATCGCTGCCAAGTCTCAGATTTCGTCCTTGCATGTTACTTTCCCCACTGAGAGTGAGTGCCTTCAACTCAGCCAAAAAGGGTTCTTGCCCAGGATTGGAATGCAGTACCACTGGAAAAACCGCAACTACAAAAAGTGAGTCATCCAAGCATTTCTTTTAGGGTTTAGGGTTTAGGATATCTGGGCCTGTGAAGATGCATGCAAATATGCAATATAAGTTCGTAGCATTGGTCAATATTCCATACAATTATTTTTTGTTGGCAGGTTTGATGACTTTTTGATGGACATGAAGCAAAGTAAAAGGAAAAATATACGCCAAGAGCGCAAAAAGGTTTGTATTGGTTGCAAAAGCATTTAATGACATGAGAAGAATTTTGTCATATGTTCCTGGATTTGTCATATTATTTGTGTATCTGCAGATCTCAGCCCAGAACTTGATTATGAAAAGGCTCCGGGGTTATGAAATAAAGGTACTTTGCAAGACTTTGATATTTGAAGGATTGCATTTTCTTAACAAGTTAGTCGATATGGTTACTATTGAAGATTTTAAGCATATATTAGTTAGAGAAAATGATTTATGGAAACATTATATTTAACCATATATCATCATGTGTTTTTCTGTCTCATATATTGATGATCTTCTGTTGAACTGGTCTAGGCCAAATGATCTCTGCTGGCAAACTTACAATTGAAAGCAAAACATATTTGAAATCATCCTTTTCTCTTTAATAAATAAGAGGTGCAGAGAAACATGCTCTTAGCAAACTATTCAAAAGTAAAATTGAATTACACATGAATGACATGATGAAATGATGTCTTGATCATGCAATTCTTAACTTAAAAAGTTAGACGGTTTCATCATATAGCTTTTAGTACCTTAGGAAGATATGTCCATAAGAGCATCCGCCCTAATGCTTGTACTCTTTTAATCATTTCATAGCACTGATAACAGTTTAGTTTTGGTGTGTGTTTTTATATATTCTGTTAAAACTTAGTGTCTGTTTCTTGTTATTTGCTAACTCATTATCTCATGTTTATGTAATGGAAGGCAACACATTGGGATTCTTTCTATAATTTCTATCGGAACACAACTGATAACAAGTATGTTTCCTTTGATTGAACCCATCAAATGTGATAAGAACTAATTTTTGCAAGATGGAATTGTTGAAGTAACCACACTTAATAATGCAGCATCCTTTGTCTATTGACAGATGGGGTACTCCATACCTGACACGTGATTTTTTTCATGAGCTGGGGTCAAAAATGGGAGATCAGGTACTACTTGTTGTTGCTGAAGAAGGGGATGAACTAGTTGCTGGTGCCCTAAATCTTATAGGAGGTGATACTTTGTTTGGACGCCTATGGGGATGTCACCCACGAGCTTACTATCCAAGTTTGCATTTTGAAGCATGTTATTACCAGGTTTACATTCTGTGATTTTTTCCCCAAAGTTGTTTTTTGATCTGTTTCCCATATTTTTTGCTTGGTTCTGATTTTATGGTTGGAATATAATGCTAAAGTTTTACATCAGATACTTCTTCCATCGTATCTTTTATGGAATAGACCTTCCCTTTGGCTTCCTGTGGAGTCAGCTTATGCATTTTGTATTTGTATTTCGTAACATTGCAGGCAATCGAAGCAGCTATTGAACTCGATCTTAAAACGGTGGAAGCTGGAGCTCAGGGTGAGCATAAGATTCAGCGAGGGTATCTTCCTGTGACAACTTATAGCTGCCATTACCTTCTTGATGAAGAATTTAGGAGAGCTATAGAAGACTTCTTAATACGTGAAACTTCTCAGGTATGATGAATTTGTTCATGAAGGTAGATTCTTCTAAGTTATTATGCATGTATGCTGCTTAGTGTCTCACCTTTCTTTGTTCACTCTTGTTCTACTACTTCTTATAAAATCATTTTATCAAATGGATCTTGTTCTACTACTTCTTATAAATCATTTTATCAAATGGATCCATTTCTTGCTAATGATATGAAATGTTTGATTGTACAATAAATTTAGTTGATAGATTTTCCTTGCAGAGTAACTGCTAGGATGACATCATATTTGAGTAGTAGGATGTGTTTTTCCTCTTTTAAACATTTGGAGTCAGAGGCCCAAATGTTGAGTGCTGGGATGCAATTTCCATTTTCGTTTTGAGACATATGATAGTGGATTCACCAAAATAACCCTTAATTTAGCAACAAAACAGTAACATGCAATATCCTTATTTAATCTTCACAGAAGGTTTCGAGCCTGGAGGAGTCTTATCTGCCTCCTTTTGTTCTTGTTTTTGATATATCTGAATGATGTCATTTTACATTCATGTTCTTATGGTTCTGAACTCGCGGGCTATGACTTTGACTCTTTTGCCTCTGCAGGTGAAGCTTGTTATGAAGCTGTTGCATGATTCTGGTCCTTTTAAGGAAGGTATCTAATAGAAAGTAAACACTACGGCATGGTGGTAATTTTCATTTGTAAATATGTAAATGGTAATTGTTATCTTGTGAATATTATATCTTGCCAGGAATATCTTATATATGTACAGCTGAATTGATGATCATTAATTAACAAAATACACACATTAGAAAACCTTCGAAATTTTTCTGCGAATGTTTGTCCTAGAGTGCACCCAACCCCTTTATTGCCTTAAAATTGTCAAACTCATTCCTCCAAGATCAACTTCATACATCTTGGTTTAAAACAATGGACCTATATTATATCTTTAGAACAATGTATTTCAATCTGGTTAGTCTTGATAATCTACAGCTCAATTATTTAAAACGAGTAAACGCTTGCTTATTCTCAAGTATGTGAAGATGATTCATTTTAATTATCAATATTATAAAATTATTATATTTTTTCTTTGAAATTAGAGTCTATCAATCATTTTAAGTGTTATTATTATAGATTCATTGATGTGTTATATTAAATGACCTTTACATGTCATATGACCATATGGTATGAAATTTTTAGAAATGAGCTAAATACACTATAGTCTATAGGCCAGTTAGGTAGTGTTTGGGGGTCAAAAATAGAGGCAACAGGACTAAAATTTTTAGTAACAGAGATTGAAATTTTATTAATATTTATTTTCAAAAATATCATGATCTAACTTTTTCATTCTACTCCTTCCACCATCTTTACTTTTGCTACCTCACCTCCATTTTATCCCTAATCTCTCACCTCATCAGTACATTTACTCCCATTAAATAGGATATTAAAACATAAATCAATCATATACATTTTACACTAAATATAATATAGACTTAATTAGTTTTCATCTCTCAATCTTTGTTTTTTAATTTCTCTTTCTCAGTCACAGTCTTTTATTTTTTTCCAAACGCTACTGACACATTACCATCATAGCGTGAGACTAGTGAATGAAAATTGCATGCTATTTATTTATCTATCCATTTATCTATGTTAAATAAATACCAACTCCATCGTTTAACTCTACAACTGAAGAAAAAATATATATTCTCGCAAAATACATTTTCTCTTTTGTGTATGTCTCTCTCTTTTATGTATTACACACGTATATATCACGTTATTATATATAACAACTAAATTACTTAAAAAGACAAGAATTTATCAAAGTGTTTATCTATCTATCTACCTACCGGTAATCAATTAGACTAACTCTAAAACTTAATATAGGTTAATGATAAAGTTGAATTTGCTCACATATAATAATATTTAGATGTATTTAAAATGTCTAAAAAAATATTTTTTCTTTTTTATTAAAATACAATTAAATACAAATGACGTGTGTGAAATATGTATCAGATGAGTGTCGTGTTTGAGTAACAGATAAAACAACTTAACGAAATATTCATGTTTTATAGGGGGATATATATCACAATGTTATAGCCGCTAAACCGCTTATGGAATAAACAAACTATCTTTTCTTTTCTTTTCTTTTTTTGGTTTCGATCTTAGTTAGTGTCTCTACATGTTTCATTACCCGTTATTATTCTTACCAAATGATGTATTCATGCTCTAATATTCCCTAATCAGTTAAATACTTAAATGATCCCGTAAAATATTACGGGAGTAAATGGCAGTATTGGTCAAAATTCAACACATGTAAGCATGTAAAGTTACAAAATAAAGTCACAAGAGCAGCTCATGATCACTCCCAAATTTAGACAACCTGCATGGTGACGACCATTTTTGCTACAAAATACGAAAACTACAGCTTAGCCTCTTCAAGCACTTAATTATACGATGTAAGTGTATAATAAAGTGGGACACCAACTTACAAGAGAGAGGAGAAACCTCAAACATTATTTTGAGGTGCTTTGGATCCATATTAATTTCCACAATAGTTATTTTGAGTTATATTGTTCATGATATTTCCCTCTTGACCATGAAGATCAAGATGGTAAACAAACCTTATGCAAACAACTTTTTTCAATATTAGCTGTTCATTAACAAAATTTCAATAGAAAACTCGTGGACCTTGAGCAAAAAACCAATAAAAATGGACTAAATAATCAAGGGAAGGACTAAACTCACTTGAATGTTCACCCACACCAACAAACTACATTTTCCGACCTAGGGCCTCTAAATATTCAAGTGGAAGATAATCAACGGAAATGAATAACAAAAACAAAAGTTAAAATCATTAAATAATAACCTATTATAAAATGGCGTCGCCCGGACTCGAACCGGAGACCTTCAGTGTGTTAGACTGACGTGATAACCAACTACACCACGACACCTAGATGCAAATCCTTCGAGATTTTTAAATTTTATAGAGTACATTTCTTTCTGCGATGGTTGTAACTTGTAATCCCTGGGGTTTGAAGTGGCGCCTGTGCTGGGGGGGGGCTGGTTTCAATTTCAAATAAGAGAGAGAAAGAGAGAAGGGTGACAGGGTGCGGTGCATATTGTGGAAGATTGATTTGATTGTTCCAAGTGCAGCGAAGAGAAAAGAAGAATGATATTGAGGACTCCTCCCCCATCCAAGAGGCCACGCGCCGATGCCGACTCCGACTCCGACGCCAATCGTCAGCTCGTTATCTACGAGGATCCTCCTCCGCCGGCGCCTTTGCCTGAGTCCGCGGCGCAGGATCTCGATAACACCCACTTTCTCTGCACCTATCAGTGTCGCCAAATGGTGTGTTTCCCATTATCTCTTCCCAGTCCATTTTCATTTTCATTCTGCAACGTTCTTCTCAACCTCTTCATCTAAACATTATTCATATGAATTGTTTCAGGTTAAAGCCGAGTTCATAGAGGCCTTAAGCACAGCTGAAAACCAAGTTCGTGATTATCAATCTAAATTGGAGGCATTGGATATTAATTTCCGTAAAGTTGGTTCGTATCTGCTTTCTACCCGAACCATGTTTCCTTTTCTGATACCTTTTTTAGCTTCTAATTAATTAATTTGCTACAGAGTCTGAGAGGAAGAAATTTCTTGACCAGTTATCATACACCCAACAGGAACTTGCTGCTTCTAAAGGCCGCGAGCACGCACTCCAAGAACAGCTTCTGAAGGAGGTTACTGAATCTCAAGAACGATTGAGAAAACAAATACAGTTAAACAGTGATCTTGAGGTAGATTTTAATTCTCTGCATACTTCTCTTTTAGAAGACGAATAAATACTTTTGTACCAATATGCATTTTTTAGCAGGAAGCTGAGTTTGGTGGTCTGGTTGATGATAATGTCTATTGAACTGTTGAATTTGAACCTTGTTACTCGCCAATGTTACTAGTGTTTTTTCTTATCTAATCCTGTGGAGTCTAGGTTAAGCTCCAAAATGAGATGAACATTCGTGCGAAGGCCGAGTCACATGCTGCTTCAACAGAAGAAAAAGCAAAATCTTTAGAAGGAAAGCTCAGCCATCTTTCGGAGAGTACAGAGAGAGAGAAACAGCGACTTAACGATGAACTTACACAACTGAAAAGGGACTCGAAGTTTTCTGTTTCTAAAATAACTGCAAATGTAAGTGGCAATATTTGGTGTGCAAACTAAGCTGGATGTTTATAGCTACGAGTTCTTGCTTAAGTTGTGCAGTTCTTTCATTGTAGCTGGAAAAAGTGGAATGTAGAGCTAATAATGCGGAGAAAGAAGCAGAGCTTCTGAAAGAGCAATTGGAACATCTGAAGGACCGACTCAATGAGGTTTAGATATCTAATTAGTTGCTCATTTGGCTTTATATGTTCCTTTGAGAATCTTCTGTGAACATTGCATAGCATGCAATGTTAAAATTTTATTCTGGATGATTTGAATTCTTCTGGTCAGCTTTCTGTTGGATTTATATCTTTACTTCATTTCATTATGATATACCTTTTTTTCCTTTTTTTTATGAACTTATTTTGGTTTTACATCTTGATTTGTGTTGGTAGTGTTTGCATGAGAAGATTGAAGTTGAGAAAAAACTAGCAACTTTGGCCTCCCGCGAAATTTCTTCCACGGAGAGTAGTGTTTTAGTTAAAGAGTTGCAACAAGAGCTTCAGAATTATGTAAGATTGCTTCCATTTGTTTTTCTTGAACTTCAATTCATTTTTTGTGGTGATTGTAGAAGTTTCATGTGTCAATGACTTGATGTGTGGACTGGTACCAGTAATTAATCAAGTGGTATTCTCGTAAATTTAAAGGTGCCACTATTTGTTGAATTATTTGGATATAAAAAGGAAAGGTTTTTCCTATAGAATGTGTTTGTATCAAGCAGTTATGGCTTCTGTTCATGTTTAATAAAGGACAAATCGATCCCTGACTTTTTGGTCCGCAGACATTTAAGTCCTTGGGGATATAAAAATACATTTAAGTCCTTGGCCTCTTCAAAATTTGGACACATCGATCCCTGGATCTAATTTGTCCCATTTTAAAAATTCTCTCACGTGTGCATCAGTGTCAACCAGGTCAGTACAACAGGAGTCACTTTTGATTTTTCCGTTGGGTCTGACAAACCCAAGTGAACATAAGGGATCGATCTAGGTTTTGAAAAGGTCAGAGACTTAAATGTATTTTCAAATCCTCGAGGACTTAAATGTCCGCAGATCAAAAGGTCAAGAACCTATTTGTCTTTTTCTCATGCATAAATGAATTAAAAGAATAGTTACTGGTTTAGGTGTAACTCAAATGATTTTCTGAACAGACACAGAAGTCCATATTCAGTGCAATGTTTGTTAAGTTGTATGCTTCGTAAGGAGGCAGTATTTTTTTTATTTTTGATTCCTTTAACTATAGTTTTTTTTTCCTTAATGTTATTTAGGATATCTCCACATAGTGAGATAAGGTTTTATTGTTGTTGTTTGTTGTTTGTCTGTTATTTAGGATAGCATCTTATCCTATGCCTTGCAGGCTTCTTTTTATGTGTGTTTTGTTTAATTCATGAACACTTTTGTTTAAAAATGGAGAATACTAGATTATTGCCTTTGTTGGCTTTCATTCTGTCATAATCTGAAAAATATATCCTGATTACTTTGATATTTTAGGAAACTGAAGTAAGGGAAGCGAGAAAGCTAAGATTGAGTTATGAGAACGTTGAACTTTTGAAGGAAAAATTGTTGGAGGAGAAGAGCCGCCGGGAAAGAGTAGAATCTGAGCTGTCCAAATTACAGGATGTCCAGCTAAATATTGAAAAGTTAGAGGATCAGATATCCTCTTGGAGATTAATGATTAAAGATATTCCTGGTGTCTCATGCTTTGAGGACATACCTATAAAGTTTTCAGCTTTACAGAAGTACGTGAGTAGCTAAAAATGTGTTTCCTCAGCTCTATTCATAGATTTGAGGCAGTAGAAACATTGTCCAGAATAATTGTTCTGGAGTATTGTTTAATTTTATATTTTATTTTTGGTTAAAGCTGAACTTGACCCTTAGTAATATTTCTTTCTTTGTGGGCAACTTGAGGTTGTGGAGATTATGAGATCTACTGGGCTCATTCCAAGCAATTTTATCTCTAATGTCCCATAAGGCACTTCTTTTATTGGTGCACAAATTGCACTACTTTAGGAAATCATTTTGATGGAGAGATTAACCAATGCTGGTGCATCAAGAGTTTTCTATCTATCCATTTTAACTGTGTCACTTCAAAAATGATGATGAATTGGATTTGTATAAGACCTGCAATCCCTTCATAATGAGATTTCTTTTTGCTTTTTTGGCACCACACTTTTTTTTTTCTTTTTTTGGTTTTTTTTTTTTTTGGGGGGGGGGGTATTAGTGTAGATGCCTGTGCATCCTCGTGTAGTGTACTGTCATTTGATCATGACATTGTTATTTTCTATCAATGCAGAGAGATCATTGATGGCAAACAGAAGGAGGGTGAACAAACTTCCCGTGTGAAGCAATTGCAAGTAGCTCTGGATGTTGCTGAAATTGGTAAACAAAGTGCTGAGTCTGAGGCTGCATTGGCCAAAGAGAAGGCAGAAGCATTAAAATCGGAGATTAAACAGATTGAGTTAATGGTTAGTGTTTAATGAGACAGCTTCAATAATAGATGCTTTACTTGTTCATTAGTGTTCCGGTATCGTCTTTGGATTTCTTTTTATATGTTTATTCTAGATAATGAGTTTAATGTAGAACATACAATATGGACAATTGAAACAGCAGTGGTAAAAACAGCTTAGAATGTTTTAACAGATAAATATTTGGCTACCAGGTTGTGGCTTTCAACAATATCTAGAAGTGATTTAGATGCTTGGAATAGGAGATAGTTTGAATGCTGGGTATACTATCTAGAATGGACTTTTCATCACTAATTCCAAGGAAATACTCCATAGCTGCTTTATAACCTCTATTTTTTTTCTCTGTTCTATTGATATTTTTCAGCTCAGTATGAATAACATCTATGCCTGTTATAAACTATATTCACAGATCTTACTTTTCATTACAAGTTTAATTCTCCCATCAATCTATAAATCACTCAAGCAACATATTCATATTTGTCCAACACTGATATTTGAAACTTCTGCAGCCTTGATCTTTTACCTTCCTACTTCATGTGCAGTGCGTAGGTTCATTACTTGCAAAGTTATCGTGTATTATAAGTGAAATTAATGCGAACACAACTTTCAGAGACTTGATCACAACATGCCTATGGAATGAAGCATTTAAGTGTCAATTTATAACTTTATGGCTTTTTATCTTGAATGGATAAAGTTGTGATAAGTATCAAAATATTCTATTCAGTTTCCGTATTTTTCATGCTGATTGTACAGGGAAGAAAAGACTTTGTATATTTATTTTGTATCTTGTGTATTTTTGTCTTAAGACAACCATACTGTTGCAAAGTACTGTTTGGTGCAATCACCCCTTCTGCTCTAGCTCTACTGAAGTTTGTGAACTTGCACTATTAGCCCCAAAGCTTGATTGTTGTTTCCATGTTGTTTACTGTACACGACTATGCTTGACAGTCAGTGTTAAAATATCACTTCCATTTAATTGAAAGTTTTGATATTTCTTTTGAATCTTTCATGTTTCTCAATATTTCATGTAATTTCCTACCATAACTTTCTGCCGTATTATACTTTGGATCTGTTTTGAAACAGCCATTATTTGGGCAACAACTAGCTAAACTTCTAGGCAAGTCTATTCATGATAATAGTGGATAATCACTGCATGACAGTTATATTACTATGTCGGCCAATAATTTTAGTTCTGTTATATCAATTACATGTATCTTGCCATTTCAGCTTGCTGTTGTTACTGAGGAAAGAAACAAATTAAGAAATATGTCCAATTTGAAGAATGATGAAGCAGCAGATGGATCTAAGAGTATTAGCACTCTGCAGGCCCTTCAGGTTGCACTTTTCCCTTTCCTGTTATCATTTCAGTCATTGTGTGATCTCTTTTTTGTTTACCTTTTTTGTTTAACTTTTTTGTTTGGTTGATACAAACAGGACCTTGAATCATCTCTTGCAAAGAAAGATGACTGTATTAAAGAATTAGAAAGTGCCTTACATGAGCAGAGAGCAGTTAATAATCGTCAACATGAGGAAATCAAGTTACTTAATGAAAAGTTGCATAATGAGTTAAAAAGAATTAAGTCATTGGAGAGGGAGAGTGACCGCCTCCGTTCAGAGATTTCTTTATTAGAGGCAAAGGTTGGTGCTGATTTAGCCGTTTATTTATGTTTAGTTTTTCAATTTTCAAGTGCAAAGAATTTAATATTGAAGTTCCTCCTATTTGTTTAATAGCCATCTTTACTATGAACATTGGTATGGTTCTACTTGTCATGTATAGACTCTGATAAAAAAGATGTAATTACTTCTTTTGTTAAGTAAACTAGGGCTTCATTGGAGTTTTCAAATTTCAATTAAAATATATTTTGAGCAACCAACATTTTTCACAAGATACAGTATTCACTAATCTCTCTCTCTCTTTTTTTTTTTTATTTAACTTCAAAACTGTTTCACCCACACTTAGCATTTTTGTTCTTGTTTGATGGATATCTGACCTTCTAATCTTTGCTTTTCCTTCTATAGTTGGGTCATGGTGATTTTTCTGCTGCTAATACAAAAGTTCTGCGGATGGTGAATACCCTTACTGTTGATAATGAGGCCAAACAAACCATAGAAGCACTGCAAACCGAGCTGCAAAAAACTAAAGAGAAATTGAAAGCTGTTGAGGAATTGAAGGGTCAATCAGGTACACAATGACAGATCTGTGTTTAGAAGAGTAGGTAATTAGAGTTGAGGATTTGACAAAGAACAGTTTGAAACTGATTTGATAGTCCTGCTTTTGCAAGTGATTATGCATTTTATACTGACTGAATTGAGCCTAAAAACTGATTTATTTTTGTCCCTCTGGTCAGTATCTGCGGATTTAGATTAGATTGTTTGCTTTATATCAAATCTTTGAAAACAGAATGTCTAGAGGTCTCATCTGAAAGTTATTTAAATGGAACAGAAAACAGAGTGAGATGGAGGAGTTAAGCCCCACTTTGGTCCCTGAGATTGGCAAGTTGCACTGATTTAGTCCCTGACTTTCTAATTGTTACAATTTGGTCTCCCAGATTAAAAAAAGTGCACCAATGTAGTCTCTCGTATATTTTCCGTCGTCAGAGCTCAACGCCGTTATGATAATAGCTTAACATCTCTACTTTAGGCTGACATTAATTGTAACAAGAATCTTCCCTTTTCACACCCCCGATGGGGAAAAAAAAGAAATTAAGAAAAAAAAAAAAGCAGCAGCATGTTCGAAAGTTGTCCAAGGCTTCCATCCTGATCACTGTTAACTGTTCAGGTGACACTGGAAAGCTGGTAGATAGCTACATATCAGATAAGATAGTGCAATTAAAGGAGCAAATTGCCACACTTGAGAAGCGAGAAGAAAGGTGTGTTGTTTGATGTTTATAGCTGGCTACCTTTTTCGTCATTATATGTTTTTTTTATCAATATGATTCTGGAATAACAGAATGCTTACAACATGAACAGATACAAGACTGTGTTTGCAGACAGAATTTCAGTCTTCCGGAGGGCATGCTGCGAGCTTTTTGGTTACAAGGTTGGTATATAGGGAATTTGGTTTTACTTAAATCCATCATGAAAAAATAGCATAAAATAAAACTATTGCACTAAAAGGTGTTTTTTAAACACAATGTGAATTAACTGAATATAATGCATATTCATTTTTTTAATCATTATATCTGCAAGTAACATTTTAGCATGCTTCTTTGTGAGGTGGTTTCTATAACAGATTGCTTGTAGTGAAGTTGGTATGCTGGAAAACTATCTCACATAAAAAGTGATGTCATACATCGATAGAAAAATTATGAAATGGCAATTTCACTAAAATATTTATGTGGCAATATTAGAAGTCATCTCATATGTCACGAGTTTATTGTGTCATTACTTGATATTCTTTTTTATACATTATAAATAAATTGATAGATAGATAGATAGATAGATGAATAAATAAATAGATTTTTATATAATAAAATTTATTATTCAAATAGGATATATAATATTAGAATTTAGACTATTGATATGATTTAATATTTTTCATATTATTTTTTTTAGAATTAGATAATTTAGTGTGTGAAATGAAATTAATGCTAGATTGATTATATAGATGTTATTTCCTGTGGTAGTATAAATATAGTTCTAAAATAGATTTTTTTTATGTTGTTAAAATGAAAAATGGATGACATGACAATTTTATATGAAACTTAAAACCTTATGTGTCATTTATTCACTATTTTGGACTCTCTTTTAATATATTATAAAAGTGATGTGATAAAAAAACTATAAAATGACAATTTCACTAAAATATTTATATGGCAACATTAGAAGTTATCTAATATTGTCAAGAGTTTATTGTGTCATTACTTGTATTCTCTTTTATAGATTATAAATAAATTGATAGATAAATAGATGAATAAATAAATAGATTTTCATAAAATGAAATTTATTATTTACATAGGATATAGAATAGTAGAATTTTGACCATTGATATGAATTGATATTTTTCATGTTATTTATTTTTAGAATTAGATAATTTAGTGTGTGAAATTATGAGATTAATGCTAGATTGATTATGTAAATGCTATTCTTTATGGTAGTATAAATGTAGTTCTAAGATAGATACTTTTTTCTATGTTGTTGCAATAGATGACATGACAATTTCATATGAAACTTAAAACTTTAGGAAAACTTTATGTGTCATTCATTCACCATAACATTACTTTATGTTCTGTTTTAATATATTATAATAGATAGATGGTTTGCACTTTTCTGTTCAATAGAACACGCCATCCAATAGTTCTGCCCATATTGTGTTGTTCTCTCTCAAAGGAATTGTCTCTTGAGCTTTTGCTCATTATTTTAGAACTGGATGAAGCTGACAACTTATTCTAGAACGCTTCTGAATTTGTTGGTATTCAAATTGGCAGATTGTAATGGATGAACACCAGCGACCAAATGGAATCCCAGTGACACGATTTACCTTGCAATCAATTTATGCACAAAGTGATGATGAGAAACTTGAATTTGACTATGAATCAGGGAATACTAATATTTTGGTAAGATTCTTAATTCTATACTGGATTTAATGAAGATTAAGAGGCTACATTCTGTGTTCAGTTATACACAATCAGTTTGGATAGGCTTTTGTTAATCCAACAACAAAATTTATGAAAGTATGTTCTGAGGTTGATTTCACAATGATGGCTTGTAAACATTCTGATATGCTGCTTTCATTTCATCTCAATAACAATAGGTAAACCAATACACAGCTCAGCCTGAGATATCTCGTCAGGTAAGGAAATTAAAATTTTGTTGAAATATTTTTCAATAATAAATACATCTGTTAAATATTTATTTTTTTCCACTACATATCGTTAGAAAGGAATATTTAGTTGAATAACTTTGTTATTAATAATTATCTAATACATCGATTCTAATTTCTAATCATTAAGCAAGTAGTTTGTAACGAGAAAAACTGTGTTTGCAGAAAAACATTCATTTGTTTTATATAAATAATTGAGAATATTTTTCACAAGAAAAATAGACATTCTAGGACTTGCTTTTCTATAAAAAAACAGCCTAAGTATACCTTTTTTGAGTTTATTGTACGTAATTTGTCATATGTTCTTGTTTCTTCTACTGAAAGGTGCGTTTGTTGACTTAAACACTCCCAGGTTGAGATATTCATTCGGAAGATGAATTCAATTCCTGCTTTCACTGCCAACCTAACGGTGGAGTCCTTCAATAGAAGAACCTTATCTTAAATTCAACCAACTTGTCTACAGTCTACATTATACAGTCTCGTCACAACACTCATTCATGTCAATATGTTGTACATGGTGCCTCCCCAACTTCTGAATGTTGGTCAACTCAAGTTTTGAATTCTGAAATTGTTGCCACATGGATAGCTTGGATTTGAGAAAAAGGCCAATTCTCTCGTGCCTTTTAAAATTATGCCAAAATTGCTGAATTTGATCTTGATATATGATTTTAGGAAAAACTGTCAATGTGTGCTCTACCAGTGTATGTGTGTGTTAGGAAATTAAATTTTCACCCGACACTGTAGACAACACCTTGAAAAAATATACATCATATATTGCTGAGTTACCTGTCTAGGGTTTATCTTGTTGAATCACTTTACTAGTGTGCCCTAGATGTTGGCATGAATTTGGGGTCGAAAGTAATGTAACATTGCGATGTTCTGATCTGACTGAGCGTAACTGGTGAGACTTGTAGGGGGTCTAGTAGCCATGGTACTGCAATGCACTGTTTTGGTAGTAGATTGCAAAGCTATAGAAACGGGCAAGAGGATTCAGGGTAGCTACTAGCTAGTGTTGCACCAAGTGCAAGTGGGTTCAGTCAAATTACAGTTAATTATTCATGTTGCTTTGTCTTAGTTTCAAGCCAAATTGTTTGCCATTACAGTTTTCTCTGAACCATTCATCACCATGTTAAATTGTATGTCTATGTCTATGTATTTGCATGTGCGTATTAGTTGATGTTACTTTAGCTTCTTTACACCGAGCATCTAAAGGCAAAAGGGAATACTATTTTTTAGGATAAAGTATGCTTTTTGTTCTTAAATTTTTTTTACACTTTCATTTATTCAAAGTTTTTTTATTTAATTATTTTTTTCTTTATTCATTTTACTTTATTTGACATAAATTTGCTAGCAGTATTTCAACGCAATTTGTTTCAACACTGCTACTAATAATTCTTAGGTCGAGTTCATTCCTTTTTAAAGGAGTGTATCTGCTCTCCAAATTAAGATCTTGATATAATATCGATTTCATATCTTGTCAAGAATACCAAAAATTGAGTGAAACAAAAATAAAAAAGATACTTCATCCATTTTTTTTAATAAAAATGACATTATTAAAATAAGAACGACAACACTATCTTTCTAAATTGTATTGTGATATTAATTATGTGGGTTATACTTTTTTTAATGACCAATTTTATGGTGTCTATAAATTGGTGTCTAAATTTTGCCTAACTTTAACTTATCTTTTGTAGTAAATTTTAATTTTTTAAAAATTATTTATTATTATATCTTTTAAATTAAATATTATTTTTTAACTTTTTTAGTAAATAAGCACCACCTTTTAAACACTCTAGCATTTACCTTTTTTAATAGGAGCACAATTATCTTCCAATAAATTGGATGTTCATACATAGCCATGGAGCTTGCGGAGAGTCTCAGTCTTAGGTTGTACTTATTAGTGCTTTTGTATAGCTCCATTCACCGCCACAAAGATTCATATAGTTTCTGACAATCAATTCTAAATTTAATTGCACGGCACTAAAGTAATAGGAAGACTTTATTTTATTAGTATTTAATTGTGTTTTTGGAAGTCTATTTTCCAACTTTTAACGCAACAACGATCCTATTAAAAAAATTGAAAATGTTTGGTAAAAAAAAATTTAGCCCAAATTAATTAAAACCTACAGTAATTAATAAATATTAAATAAGGTAAATTTTGATTTTTTTTTTTGTCTCTTTAGCATTATCGTTATATAAAAGTAGAAAAAGGCCAGACAGCCTATTAAAGACTTACAGTCTGGCCTGTCAGGCCTGTCTGCACCTGTTAAAACATAATTAAATATATAAATAATTTTTTATTATTAACAAAATTATAAGATATTTTAAATTTATTATGTTTTATTATAAATATTTTTATATATTTTAAATACTTTAAAAGATTAAAAATTGTTATAAATATTAAATATCACATATTATATATAAATATTTTTATTAAAAATAAATTTTTAATTAATATTTTATTTTTATAAAAAAAATTATCAAATTTTTTAATAAATTTTAAATCAGGCTAAACTGAATAACTGACTAGACTTAGTATTTTATAAAAAATCTATAACAGACTGAGTCAGATTCAAACCAATTAATTACAGAATAGGTTAGGCCTATTAAGACTTAAACCTGACTTAACCTAACCTATTTCTACTCCTACCCGCATGTTAATTTGGTGAATTAATTGTACAGACTACAGAAAAAAATTCTCTCTTATAGTCTTATAAGTTATAACATTCATATTTAGTTCAACACTTGAGGCATCTTAGAAAGCCAACATATATATATAAGCAAAAGTTTGCCTATGATATAACTTATATTTAAATTAAGCTTTTGAATGAAATTTCAAAAGCTAAATTATGGCTGCTTCATGATTATTAATTATTAATTATTAGAAGAATAAGTAAGCTCTATTTACTTTACTTCATTCGATAATCATCATAAGGTTTTGAAATGTTTTAGTTATATTTTATTCTGGTTGTCTAGCGTCTCATACATATAATAGAAATATAATATATAATATATAATTGTTTGTTGTGTTTTAGTGTTTAATTATTCTTCATGTTTCTATAAATAATCAAATTATGAAGAAGGAATTGTGAAGCTCCCTGTATGAGAATTAGAAAGAGCTTTCATCATCATCACCAGGAGATTAAACTATAACTAATCATAATAAAAAGAAAAATTGTTGACTTATGAAAGCTGCACTGACATAGCTACTACCTACTAGTATCATGTAATTTTCTCAAAGCCCACATTCAAGTTTGACATAATCTGGAT